>NC_073397.1:6158849-6319480 GCF_028641065.1 Leucoraja erinaceus | reverse complement strand
AATATAGATATGCACTGCCCAATAAATCAATATAAAAAAAAGGCAGTGCAAGTCCCCCTACCTCTTTAGGTTTGCATAAGTGATTTATTTTGATTCTATGTGTTTTATAGTCCCAGATAAAATTGGTAATATTAAAGTCTAATTTTCTTTTTTAATGTTTTGGTATATATACTGGAATGGATTGAAATAAGTATATTATTTGTGATAGAACTATCATTATTTTAGTGTTTATTCTGCCAATTAATGATAATGGGAGCGTTTTCCAAAATTTAATCAGAGCATTCAATTTATTTGATAATGGAGTAAAATTAGCGTTAAATAATGATTTATATCATCTAGTAACTTGAATACCCAGATACTTGAATTTTTCCGTTGCAATTTTAAATGGAAATTTTAATAGGTGATTCGCTTTCTACGGCTTTAGTGCCATAATTTCACTTTTGTTCCAGTTTATTCTATATCCAGAAATAGAACCAAATTCCACTATTAAATTTAGTAAATTCGGGATACTCGTTTGTTAATTTGTAATATATAAAAGTATATCATCCGCATATAATGAAATTTTGTTATTAGTCAGTATTATATCCCTGAATATTCGGATGCGTTCTTATCTTTTCAGCCAGCGGCTCTATAAGGGCAAATAGCAGGGGTGGTAGAACACAACCCTGCCTATTGCCCCTTGATAATTGGAATTTTGGAGATAACATATTATTAGTTAATATTCTTGCCATCGGTTTATCATATAGTAATTTTACGCATCTAATAAAATTATCTCCCATATTACATTTTTGGAGTACTGTGTATAAATACTGCCACTCTATCTGATCAAATGCTTTCTCTGCATCCAAAGATATAACTGATAAGTCTTCCTTTTCCGTTTTATGTGAATACATTATATTAAAAAGTTGTCTCAGATTATTAGATGATTGTCTTTTAGGTATAAACCCCGTTTGGTCCAGGTTTATCAATTTATGAATATATTTACTCAATCTTCTTGCTAAAGTCTTTGCTAAAATTTTCTGATCTGTATTTAAAAGTGATATGGCTCTTTATAAATCTTTATATTTTTTTAGTATAAGCATGATTGTAGATTCTGATAGTGTTTCTGGTAATTTCTTTTTGGTAAAGGCATACGTGTATAATCATGGGACCATTAACTCCTGAAATCTTTTATAAAATTCATCATTAAAACCGTCTGGTCCTGGCATCTTCCCATTTTTCAGTTCTTTTATTGTTTCTCTTATTTCTTCACGTAATCTGAGCTCCTAATTCCTCTTGTTCTAAGCTATCCAATTTTGGCAGATTACAATTATCTAAAAAATGTATTATTTTATTGTCTTCTATTTTAGTTTTAGATGTATATAAGTTTTGATAGAATTGAGCGAACCTTTTATTAATGTCCTTAGGTAGAGTTAATAGTTCCCCATTCCCTGATTTGATTTTAATAATAGTATTTTCCTTTTCTTGCTTCTTCAATTGTCGTGATAGAAGTTTATGTGGTTTATCGCCAAATTCAAATTGTACCTGTTTTGTAATCTGAAATAATCTTATTACTCTTGCCGATAATATTCGATTATGTTTAAATTTAAATAATGTAATCTTATTATGTTTATCTATAGTTGGGTCTTTTGCGTTATCTAATTCTAATAGTTTAATTTCCTTTTCTAACGTCCATTGTTCCGTTGTATTATTTTTATTTTGAAAACTTTGATATGAAATTATAACTCCACAGATGAATGCCTTCAAAGTTTCCCATAATAAAGATAGTGAAATACCTGGTGTCTTGTTTGTCTCAAAAAAAAATTCATTTGTTGTTTTAAATATTCGTATCCTTGTGGGTTTACAGCTATTTGTTTATTAAATCTCCAAAAAGATTTTATACCTGGCATTCCCTCAAGTTTTAAAGTAAAAGTCAATGGGGAGTGATCAGAAATAATACTATTATGATATTTAGGCTTAATCGTGTATGGGATTAATGTTGTATCCACTAAAAAAGAATCAATTCTTGAGTAGGTTTTGTGTACCGATGAGTAGAACGAGTATTCCCTTCCAGTTGGATTAGCTATTCTCCATACATCTGTTATATTAGTGTTTTTTATATATGTGTTTAAAAATTCACTAGTCTTTGATTTGACGCTGCCTGCCCTTCCTTAGTTTTATTGATTTGTCTAAATATGAATCTATAACACAGTTAAAGCCCCCCCCCCCCCCCCCCTAATATTACATTTTGGTAATTATACTCATCTATTATATCCGTAATTTTCTTTAAAATTTGGGGGTTATCAAAATTTGGAGCCTAGATATTTATCAGAGTCAATGGTGTAGAGTAAATTTCTCCCACCACTATAGTAACTCCTACAAAACCAACCTACAGCCGTTATGCACAATACAAAAAAGAGCAATAAGAATCATTAATAACGTTGGATATCTTGAACATACCAATTTATTATTCTTAAAGTCACATACACTGAAGTTCACCGATCTGGTTAAATTTAAGACTGCACAAATCATGTACAAAGCAAGAAATAATTTACTTCCAGGAAACATACAAAAACTGTTTATGGAAAGACAGGGCAGTTATAATTTGAGATGGGAACTTAATTAAAAAAAACTCAATGTCAGAACAACTCTGAAAAGTATGTGCATAGCAATCTGTGGGTTGAATTTGTGTAATGGTTTGGAACAGGAAATAAAACTTAGCACAAACATAATTCAGTTTATAAAAGGTACACAAAAAAGCTGGAGAAACTCAGCGGGTGCAGCAGCATCTATGGAGCGAAGGAAATAGGCAACGTTTCGGGCCAAAACCCTTCTTCAGACTGATCGGGGGTGGGGGGCGCGGGGACAAGAAAGGTAAAAGGAGGAGGAGCCCGAAGGCTGGGGGATGGGAGGAGACAGCAGGGGGACTGAGGAAGGGGAGGAGATAGTAAGGACTAACAAAATTGGGAGAATTCGATGTTCATGCCCCCAGGATGTAGACTCCCCAAGTGGAATATGAGGTGCTGTTCCTCCAATTTCCAGTGCTGCTCGCTGTGGCCATGGAGGAGACCCAGGACAGAGAGGTTGGAGTTCCACATGTTCCACACCAGGACATCTGAAATGTCCTCATTATTCAGGGAACGGGGGTTCCCCTCCTCCACCATAGATGAGGCTCGCACCAGGGTCTCTTCCATACCCCGCAACACTGCTCTCTCTCCCCATCCCCCCACTCGCAACAAGGGCAGAGTCCCCCTAGTCCTCACCTTTCACCCCACCAGCCGTCACATACAAAAAGTAATCCTCCGTCAGTTTCGCCACCTCCAACGTGACCCCACCACTCACCACATCTTCCCATCTCCCCTATATCTGCCTTCTGCAAAGACCGCTCCCTCCATAACTCCCTTGTCAATTCTTCCCTTCCCTCTCGTACCACCCCCTCCCCGGGCACTTTCCCTTGCAACCGCCAGAGATGCAACACTTGTCCCTTTACCTCCCCCCTCGACTCCGTTCAAGGACCCAAGCAGTCGTTCCAGGTGCGACAGAGGTTTACCTGCATCTCCTCCAACCTCATCTATTGCATCCGCTGCTCTAGATGTCAGCAGATCTATATCGGTGAGACCAAGTGGAGGTTGGGCGATCGTTTCACCGAACACCTCCGCTCGGTCCGCAATAACCAAGCTGACCTCCCGGTGGCTCAGCACTTCAACTCCCCATCCCACTTCGTCTCCAACCTCTCTGTCCTGGGTCTCCTCCATGGCCACAGCGAGCAGCACCGGAAATTGGAGGAACAGCACCTCATATTACGTTTGGGGAGTCCGCATCCTGGGGGCATGAACATCGAATTCTCCCAATTTTGTTAGTCCTTGCTATCTCCTCCCCTTCCTCAGTCCCCTTGCTGTCTCCTCCCATCCCCCAGCCTTCGGGCTCCTCCTCCTTTTTCCTTTCCTGTTTTTTGTATGGCTTTGTAAATATTTGATTAGTGTATAAATGTAAATAAATTGGTGAATACATGGAAATAGGTGTTTACTAGACCATGTGCAGACCCGTTGGGTCTGCTCCCCAATGGTGTGATCCCCCAACCCAATATTCCACCATGCACCCATCTCCTCCAACGGAACTGAAGCCGTTCCCAAATATAAGATTCCAGCACTCCCCTGCCTCCCTCAGCAGTGGATTAAAAAAAATTCCAATTGCACCTCCCTGCCTGCTGCAGCAGTGAGAAGTTCAGAGTGTTACGTTCTTGCAACTTTGTTTTGAAGTGTGTTGGAAGCTGATAGGAAGGAGCAGCCGTCAATGAATCAAAAGGCAGAAAGGCAGCCGGACGGACGGACGGCAGGCGGCAGCCACAGACTTTTATATAATAACTAGACCAAGTGCAGACTCGTTGGGTCTGTTACCCCAACGGGGGGGGGGGCTGCGGCATCACACTCACATTAACCACCCCCCACACACACAGGTGGAGGGAGGGGGGGGTGAGAAGAGGGGAGTGAGGGGAGAGGAGGAGGAGGAAACGGGACAGATTTGGGAGGAAAATTGCAGAGCGGGGTAGGGGGTGAGAGAGGGGGGATGGGGAGAGAGATGTGGGGGAGGATGGGGGGGGATGGGGAGGGAGGGGAGGAGGGAGGGAGGGGGAGAGGGGTGGGGGGAGAGAGGGGGAAAGAGTGGGGAGGGAGAGTGGAGGGGGAAGGGGAAGGGGGAGAGAAGTTGAAGAGTGGAGAAGGAGGAGGAGAGTGGTAGGGGAAGTGATGGAAGAGGGACAGAGGGGTAGGGGAAGGGGGCGTGGGGACAGAGGGAAGGGGGTGGGGTAGAGAGGGATGGGGAGAGGGAGAGGGGAGAGGAGTGAGCAGAGGGAGGGGGAGGATGAGAGGGGGAGAGATGGGAAGGGGGAGAGAAGTGGAACAGTGGGGAGGGAGGGGTAGAGAGGTAGCGGGAGTGGTGGAAGAGGGATGGGGGAGTGGTGGAAGAGGGACAGAGGGGTAGGGGGGAAGGGGTGGGGGAGGGAGAGGGGAAGGGGGAGGGGGAAGAGAGAGGGTGGGGAGGGAGAGGGGGGGGGGTAAGGGGAGAGAAGTGGAAGAGTGGGGAGGGAGGGGTGGGGGAGTGGAGGAAAAGGGACAGAGAGGGTAGGGGAAGGGGCGGGGGGGAGAGAGGGAAGGGGGGTGCGGTTAGAGGAGCGAAGGAAGGGGGGTGGGAGAAAGAGGGATGGGTGGGAGAGGGAGAGGGGTGAGGAGAGGGAAACATAGAAACATAGAAATGAAGTATCCTGTACCTGCCTTCTCTCCATACCCCCTGATCCCTTTAGCCACAAGGGCCACCACTTAAATATAGCCAGTGAACTGGCCTCAACTACCTTCTGTGCCAGTGAATTCCAGAGATTCACCACTCTCTGTGTGAAAAATGTTTTTCTCATCTCTGTCCTAAAGGATTTCCGCCTTATCTTTAAACTGTGATCCCTTGTTCTGGACTTCCCCAACATCTGGAACAATCCTCCTGCATCTAGCCTGTCCAACCCCTTAAGAATTTTGTAAGTTTCTATAAGATACCCCCTCAATCTTCTAAAATCTAGCGAGTACAAGCTGAGTCTATCCAGTCTTTCTTCATATGACATCCCAGGAATCAGTCTGGAGAACCTTCTCTGTACTCCCTCTATGGCAACAATGTATTTGAGCATTGGGCATTGTGACATCACACGATGGAACGTTCACCAGGGGCTGGGGCTGGGGCTGCTTCTATGGGTGTGAAGCCAGTTTATTTTTGAAATATTGGGGGGGGGGGGGGAGGGGGGGAGAAGGATTTGATTAAAAACGTGTACTTAAACACGACGAAATGTAATCAGGAGTGGATACTTAGAAAGAAAAGTGAAATCTCTACCGAAATGGAAAAGATCTCTGCGATTCTTCGTCTGGTTTCGGAGTAGCAATGAATCAAAGGAAGTAAGGCGGCCGGCAGCCATCCATGTAAATGGATCCATTCCGATTGGACATCTGCGAGCATTGGGCATTGTGACATCACATGATGGAACGAATCAAAAGGAAGAAAGGCAGCCGGACGGACGGATGGACGGCAGACGACAGCCACAGACTTTTATATAATAATAGATAGATAGATAGATAGATAGCTGGTAAATTTGTATAAGTTAATTATAAAGATGAATAAGGGGTGTAAATTAATAAGCTTTGGCTTCTTCCTGCTCCTTTTCGGACACATACGATTCATTTATTTATAAATATTGTTTATGATACTTTATAAATATTCTTGTTTTGTTTTTTTGTATGCTGTATGATACTTTATTAAGATTAAATGATAACTTACAAGTTAGAAGTTTGATCTTTATTTTATGAGGAGTTACTTTGGTGATTACGTGAAGAAGCCCGCCAGTGCGCATGCACGTCAAATTTTAAAGCAGCGGTATGCAATCACAGATAACATAATATTTGAAGTAACATAGTAAGATCAGCAACATGAGAACTACCATATGACCTTTATGAGAGAGAGGGTTGGGCGTGGTGGGCACGTAATCACCAACGTAACTCCTCATAAAACAAAGATCAAACTTCTAACTGGTAAGTACACGTTTAGTCTTACTATTTTACTTCGGAGTCACGTGAGTGATTCCGTGAAGAGTTCAAAGCTCTATGATGAGACAGATGTTCGGCAGCTGTGGCAGGGCCTGAATGCAATCACCTCCTACAAGGCGAAACCAGGAGGCAGCTCGAATGTCGGCGAAACATCACTCCCTGATGAGCTCAATGCATTTTACGCATGCTTTGATAGGGAGAATACTGATGTGCCTTCCCAAGCCCCCATTCGCTGTGATGGTATTTCAGTCTCAGTCACAGAGGCCGATGTCAGGAAATCCTTCTGAGGGGTGAACCCCCGAAAAGCACCTTGACCTGATGGTATACCCGGTCGTGTTCTAAAAACCTGTGCGGACCAACTGCTGGGGTTTTTACGGACATTTTCAACCTGTCACTACTGAGGTCTGAGGTTCCCACCTGCTTTAAAAGGGCATCAATTATGCCAGTGCCCAAGAAGAGTAAGGTGACGTGCCTCAATGACTCCCGACCTGTGGCACTAACGCCTGTGGTGATGAAGT
The DNA here is from genome assembly GCF_028641065.1 of Leucoraja erinaceus. Lineage (NCBI taxonomy): Eukaryota > Metazoa > Chordata > Chondrichthyes > Rajiformes > Rajidae > Leucoraja > Leucoraja erinaceus. The sequence goes on along the minus strand of NC_073397.1, from coordinate 6,312,408 downwards.
ACTTCGAGAGGTTGATCATGGCGAAAATCAACTACTACCTTGACAAAAACCTGGACCCACTGCAGTTTGCTTACCGCCACAACAGATCAACGGTGGATGCGATCTTCAGATTCAGATTCAGATTATTTAATGACCACACAGTCAAGCTGGTGGAATTCATGTTCAGTACAGGATGTTACACAATAGGCTAATTCCCGTCAAACATAACATAAAATCCAACAACATACAGTATATAGTGCATGCACAAGGTGGCTATGTGATATTGTCATAGTGTTCAGAGTTCGAATTGCATATGGGTAGAAACTGTTTTTAAATCGTGATGTTTTGGCGGGCAGTGAGCTGTAGCGCCTTCCTGAAGGCAGCAGGGGGAAGATGTGGTGAGCTGGGTGGGAGGGATCAGAAATGATTTTCTTCACCATTTTCTTCACCCTGGGACCGTTTGAGATTGAGTGATTCTATTGATGGGAGGGGAGTGCTGATGATTTTGGATGCTTTGTTGACAATGCGCTGTCGTTTATTACGGGAGTGAGTGTCTAAGCTGCTGTACCAAAATGTTATTGATGAAGTGAGCATGCTTTGGATGATGGCTGTGTAAAATCGGATTAGGAGATGTTTCCTCACTCTGAACTTCTTGAGCTGACGGAGAAAGAAAAGTCTTTGGTTGGTTTTTTTATAAATGTGATCTGAATTGATTTTCCATTTGAGGTTATTGCTTATGTGAGTGCCAAGAAATTTGAATGAGTCAGTGGTGGATATGGGTTCGCCTGAGATGAGTAGGGGGGGTCTTGGGTTGTGCTTTACGTCTGAGATCAATGATAAGTTTGTGTGTTTTTGATGTGTTGAGTAGGAGGTTATTGTCTGTGCACCAAGTGACTGCTTTGTGTGTTTGAGTGCGGTATTCTGTTTAGTTGTTGTTAGAGATGAGACCTATGATGGTTGTGTCATCTGCGTATTTATATATTTTGTCTGAACTATACTGGGATGTGAGTTGATTGGTGTAGAGTGAGAATAACCAGGGTGACAAGACGCAGCCCTGAGGAGCTCCTGTACTGAGGTGCAGAGCATGAGATATGGTGTTATGTATCTTCATCCTCTGTTGTCTGTTCCAAAGGAAGCTGTAGATCCAATGACAGATGCAGGGGTCAATGTTCATGTCCGTTAATTTATGGAAGAGTTTGACCGGGTTGATGGAGTTGAATGCCGAACTGAAGCCCATGAACAGGATGCGGGCGTACGTGTTGGCGGTTTCCAGGTGTTACAGAGTGTGATGGATGGCCAGGTTGACTGTGTCTTCTACTGACCTGTTGGCTCTATATGCGAATTGATGTGGGTCCATGTTGGAGGAAGTGCTGGTTTTGAGGTGAGCGAGAATAATGCGCTCAAATGACTTCATGGCCACAGATGTAAGGGCAATCGGTCTGTAGTCATTGAGGCAGGATGTTGTGTTAGACTTGGGCACAGGAATGATGGTGGATTGTTTGAAGCACTGGGGCACTGAACATTGGCAGAGGGAGGTATTGAAGATGTTGGTGAACACAGGGGCCAGTTCTGCAGCACAATGATGGAGCACTGCTGGGCTGATGTTGTCTGGGCCTGCTGATTTGTTTTTCTACTGTCTCCTGAAGGTAGTCCTCACCTCGGCCTCCTGGATGTGGAATGGAGGGGGAGGAAGAGGAGAGGGGGACGATGGTGGAGGGACTGGAGACTGTTCAAACCTGCCATAGAAAGTGTTCAGTTTATCTGGAAGTTGATGATCATTATCAGGGATGGGGGTGGATTTCTTTTTGTAGTTGGTGATTTCCTGAAGTTTTTTCCAGGCAGTTCTAGTGTTGTTGGTTGAGATTTCTTGTTCTATTTTGGTGGCATAATTGTATTTGGCTTTCCTTATTGTAGACCTTAATTTATATTTTTGCAGCCATGTAGTCTGCCTTATTTCCAGATTTATATGCAGCATTTTTCTCAGTTCTTAATTGTTGAATTTATTTTGTGAACCAGGGCTTATTGTTGTATTGTTTAACCGTTCTTGAAGGGATACAGAGTTGCTCGCAGAATTGGACATATGACGTCACTGTGTCCGTGTAGTCGTGGAGGTCACCAGCTGTGCGGAAAGCTTCCCAATCAGTGCATGCGAAGCAGCCTTGCTGGCCCTCCACTCCACTCTGGACCACTTGGACAATAAAAACTCATATGATTACAGCTCGGCATTTAATACTATCATCCCCTCCAAGCTGGTTACCAAACTCACAGAACTGGGTCTCTGCGCATCCCTCTGCAATTGGATTCTCGACATCCTCATCCACAGACCACAGTCTGTTCGTATTGGTGGAAATGTGTCAGACTCGATAACAATCAGCACAGGAGCACCTCAAGGCTGCGTGCTCAGCCCCCTGCTGTACTCACTCTATACTCATGACTGTGTAGCCGGTCATAGTGCGAACTCCATCATCAAGTTCGTTGACGACACCACTGTTGTGGGACGTATCACTGATGGGGATGAGTCCGAGTATAGAAGAGAGATTGAGCAACTGTCCATATGGTGCCAGCACAATAACCTGGCCCTCAACACCTGCAAAACTAAGGAACTGATTGTGGACTTTGGAAGGAGTAGGATGGGGACCCACAATCCCGTTTATATCAACGGGTCAATGGTTGAAAGGGTCAAGAGCTTCAAATTCCTGGGCGTGCACATCTCCGAAGATCTTTCCTGGTTCGAGAACACTGATGCAATTATCAAGAAAGCACATCAGCGCCTCTACTTCCTGAGAAGATTACGGAGAGTCGGTTTGTCAAGGAGGACTCTCTCTAACTTCTACAGGTGCACAGTAGAGAGCATGCTGACCAGTTGCATTGTGGCTTGGTTCGGCAACTTGAGCGCCCTGGAGAGGAAGAGTCTACAAAAAGTAGTAAACACTGCCCAGTCCATCATCGGCTCTGACCTTCCTTCCATCGAGGGGATTTATCACAGTCGCTGCCTCAAAAAGGCTGGCAGTATCATCAAAGACCCACACCATCCTGGCCACACACTCATCTCCCTGCTACCTTCAGGTAGAAGTTACAGGAGCCTGAAGACTGCAATGACCAAGTTCAGGAATAGCTACTTCCCCACAGCCATCAGGCTATTAAACCTGGCTCGGCCAAAACTCTGAACATTAGTAACCCATTATTTGTTATTTGCACTTTATCAGTTTATTTATTCATGTGTTTTGTAGTCAATGCCTATTATGTTCTGTGTGCTGAAGCAAAGCAAGAATTTCATTGTCTTATCAGGGACACATGACAATAAACTTGAACTTGAACTTGAATTTGAACGCAAAACAGAATGGGCAAAACAGCCTTGGTCGCCAATCAGCCTATGGTAAAAAAAAATTGAATATGCATTCACTTGACCATCATGCGGTCGCGAGGATATGGACGATGAGAACGTCCATTGTCCTGGCCGCTGACGTTGATGCCGTCCTGATGGAATGAGATGTAAAATCGTCCGTATCTATACGTGCATAAAACCAGAACCTGCTTCAGCCACCTTGAAATAGTCTGAACTGACTATCCCTTGTGTGACTGTTTGTGGCTAAACCCAATGCTGATTCCACACCTCGTAGGGTTCTAGTGGCCTCGATATAATATAGCAAACCTGCCCTCACACATAGACGTGAGTCCGTGGGTTATGTCGCAATACGATCTTAAATTCTGCCACCCTTGGTCTGCTCTGCTTGTGTAGATCAGAATTTAAAACGTAATGGCATCTGCAGCCATTTCCATCCTATCTAGACGCAGCTTCTGCAATGTCTGACTCGCTGTGCTGATCCCATGACTAAAGGATGTAGCTGGCTCTGGTGTAAATTGTTAACCCAATGTCAATATCCCATACTACGTTTACGTATACTGGGAGAAACTTGTGTTACAGACATCGTTTGCAACTCGATATCCGGGGTTGAAAAAACCCGACTGGAAAACGTTAGTAATCTGTACCATATTAAATGTAACATTAACATGAAACAAACCCCTTTCCAATATCCTGAATAGGAATGTACTGCTTTTTTGGTGCTCTCCCTACAATCTGCAGTGAGCACCTGCATGTGCATTCAGAATGTGTAAATCAATAATATTTATTATACAGAGGCTGGTTTCCAAACTCACTGTTTGAACCAGCAAAGTTTTCGTTTTTTAAAGTAACCTTATATGGTTGTATTATCGTGCCTGACGGAAGCAGGAAGCATGGCTGCACAGCCAGACAGATAGTACGAAAAGCGAGATATTGCTGACTTTATTTCAAGGCCCGTCTGATGAGGCAAAAATGGAGAAAGGCATAAAAGAACATTCCTCCTTCTTGTGTCGAGAGTGTATCTCTCACCACTGTTATACCACATATTTCTGCAATCAATGTAAAGCATGAACCATATTTGATAAATACTTTGGTATTTAACACTATTCTTTGTTGTCCTGAATCGGAACTTGATGATACACGCGTGGCAAGGAATTAGGTAAATATTCCCGGATATTTTACTTGACTGCCATGTGGCTAACATCTGCCACCACCGTAGTGTATCAACTTGAAGTTGGGCTTGTAGATTATCTATTTCCTCAATAGCCCTTTACCCATGGGATGCGTCTAGAGTCTATAGCTAGGTTACACCAAGAACTGAAGACTTGGCAACTCATGCAAATCTCCAATTTTCCCATCTTAGAGCTCTTAGCTGGAGCAATGCTGAATACTGTTTGTTCATCATTGTGACTTGGGTTGCTTCAGCTGATCATAGCATAAGCCTGTTAACAATCAACCAAATGCTCATTAGAGAGATTGCTAATTTCGACTTGCACAGCTGAATCACAGCTACTATCTTGCTAATACTCTAGATGAATAGAATTCAGTGCTTTGAAAGGCTGGTCCTAGGTCACCTTAAATTATCTCTCCCCCCCCCTCACTCGACCCACACCAGTATACATATAGGGCTAATAGATCTACAGAGGATGCCATAAACACTGTCCTCCATGCTGCACTACAACACCTAGAGGAGAAGGGGTCAAATGTCAGGATGCTTTTTGTTAATTACAGCTCAGCTTTTAATACAATCATACCCAGCAAGCTACAAAATGCTAGACCTTGGCCTCAGCAGTCAGTTGATATTGGACTTTCTCAGTGAACGCCCACAGACGGTGAGACTTGGACCCCACACCTCGACATCCCTGACCCTCAGCACAGGAGCACTGCAGGGCTGTGTGCTCAGTCTGCTCCTCTACACACATGACTGCTTGCCCCATCACCCTGCAAATAGGATCATAAAATTTGCGGACGATACAACCGTGGTGGGGCTCATCTTAAATGGGAACGAGGTCACCTATAGAGAGGAGGTGCACAGACTTTCTGAGTGGTGTGCTCACAACAATCTCTCTCTGAACACTAAAAAGACAAAGGAGATCATTACTGATTTCAGGCAACATAGAGCGGAGCTCAGGCCACTGGAGATAGGGGGCGAGGAGGTGGAGAGGGTGCCTAGTTTTAAATTTCTGGGGATCAACATCAGTGAGGATCTTAAATGGTCTGTGAACTCTGCTGTAGTTGTAAAAAAGGCGCAACAGAGACTTTACTTCCTCAGAACACTGTGCCTTGCCTAATTGAAACGTTGGTTTGAGAATGCCTTGCCCAATTGAAAAGTTGGTTTGAGAATGCTAAACTTGCCTTGCTTAATTGAAAAGTTAGTTTGAGAATGCTTTGCCTAATTGAAAAGTTGATTTAAGAAGGCCTTGCCCAATTGAAAAGTTGGTTTGAGAATGCTAAAGTTGCCTTGCCTAGTTGAAAAGTTGGTTTGAGAATGCTAAAGTTGCCTTGCCTATTTGAAAATTGGTTTGAGAATGCAAAAGTTGCCTTGCCTAATTGAAAAGGTGGTTTGAGAATGCTAAAGTTGCCTTGCCGTCTACATAATTAAAAGTCTAATCTTGACCACTTCCTGTTTGCACTGTATATTGATTTTAAGAGAAATTGTACCACGTACGGCTGTGATTATTGGCCATCACTCAGAGACCCCTCCACTCATTAGGTGTCGAGGATTTTTCCCAACGATAAAAAATAAAAGAGTTATTAGTGTTTAAAAAATGTTGAGATTCTCTCTCCTGTCAATCACACCATGAAGGCCACACCACTTCAGGTGGGAGGGGCAGGGACTATAATACCCAGAAGTGTGGGTGTGGCTTAGTCTCTGCAAGATGGAGGAGGGGGAGGTTACGACTCGCTGTCTTTAGTGGCCTTACACTGTGTGGGAAATGGTATGAAACTGCACTTGAATTTGGTGGCCTTGCACCCTGCTTGAAGTGGTAAGCAACTGTACTTGAATTTGGTGGCCTTGCACCCTGCTTGAAATGGAATTATAAGGAATAGCCGTGAGCGAACTGCCAGCCCACCAGCCGTGAGTGAGTGAGCTGCCAGCACAACAGGCTTGAGTGACTGAGCCGCCAGCCCAAGAAACCATCTGGCCCACAATGTCCGTACTAGCCCACTGGAAACCAGTCACTTCAGCCGACTACACCCATACTAGTTATCACACTGTAAGTATTTTGTCCATTGTGCCACTGGATAGATAAAAAACACACAATAATTCAGGAATGCCTCTTGCAATCCTAAGATGAGGTGGTTAAAGAGTACTGTCTTAATATCTTTCCCCGAGGTCTTCAGTAAGAGATTTACAGGCTAATTCTTGGGATGAGAGTTTCCTATCACAAAAGCCTAAAGAATTTAGATCTGTAATCTTTGGAGTTTAGGAAGAAAGAAGGATTGCCTTATTATACAAGAGCCTGAGGGGAGTCCTTCTCTCCAAAGATGCTGCCCATCCTGCTGAATTACTCCAGGATTTTGTGTCTATCTTTGGTTTAAACCAGCATCTGCAGTTCCTTCCTACATGGGTAGTTGCTAACTATGGGAAAGGCAGTTTAAGATTTAGTTTGAAAGGATGGGGATAAGAGGTCAGAGAAGGTGCTGGAAGAGCGGTTGAGTTTGGGCTGACAGGGTAGATTGCCGGTCATTAGCAAGTTCAGAACCATAGAGAGAGAGAGAAATACAGGATTAGGAACTTCAATTTGAGGATCAGGAGGCCAAGGAAGTCAAGCAAAGAAATAATATGTGAAGGAATCAAGGTAAAAATTCCGTAGAGAATGCAGACAGGGAGACTGTGAATAATCGAGTCAGGGGATATCAGAGACACAGGGAGGGGTTCCAAGTGACAGTTGGAGATACTGAGCAATGTCAAGGTGTGATTGAGAAAGTTGGAGGCAGAAAATTCAGTTGAAGCTCAGGAAATTAAGCAAGAATCAAGTAACGAACGCTAAATTCAACGTATTTCAGCAGCTTCTGCTTTGTACCTGTTTAAATAGACTCGGTCCATCAGTGACCTGCTGTCTCGCTCTATCTCAGCAGAGACATCAAGTGGAGATGTTGCCCAGACTTTGGATTGTGACGACCGCTCTCCTGTTTCTTGCCTCGTGCATCTTGTGTACAAACCCAGGCTTGAAAGTGAGAGTAACGCAGAAAGCGTTGGACTATGGTGAGTGTGGACATCCCTCCGCCAAGATGTGGGGGTTTTATTCTGTAAAAGTTGAAGCACTCGAAACAATTGCCACACGTTGTGACTCGTACTGCCAGAGTGAAAGCAGAAATATTTATGTAAGATTGAAAACTTGAGAGGTTCACACTACAGGTAGAGCGGGGGTGTTGAGGGTTGGGGTAAATCAGACATACTCACCTTAAATGGCAGGGCAGGCTTGATGGGGTGAGTGGCGTACACCTGCTCCCACCTGTACACCTGTGCTCAATGTCCAGGGCATTATCCTGAACGTTGCTTTTTTCCTTTTTTCATCTTTAAAACAGTGCCCACCTCTGCCCTTTGAGACTGGTGGAATGCCCCCTTCTGCCATTGTGAGCCCCAGATTCTTTCTCAATTTCCACACCTATCACTAACAAATCCTCCATCACCTAGCACAGAAGTACACTGCACACATGCATTATTCACTCATACTCAGCTGCAGATAACATGGGGTTTATTCATTCTGTGTGGTTCTCTTGGTCTCTCTTCACCACTACTAACTCCCGTGCCTCCGCACTGGTTCCCTGTGCTCTATAGCATTTGCACCATGTAGGAAGCCATTGGCTCGCTGTACATAACCACTATCTCCCCTGCCTCGCTGCTGGAGCCCTCAACTCCCCTTCTACCCACTTGCTCCTTGGCCACGTCCATGACTCTTTATTCTTCCATTGACTCTCTGAGCTCCAAGCACTAGATCTTTGTACTCCCTAAAGATTGGTTTTCAATTAGCCTTTTAGCACTTGCACCTGGAATATTCAGTAGCTCCTTGTACCTATCTGCTGTCTCCCTGTGTTTCACCGCACCCCTGGTTTCCTGACCATCTCCCCATCACTGGCACCCTTTCTGATTACTGAGCCCAATCCTCTGCACTGGCCCCTTCCTGATTGTTGGCCACCAGGGTCCTCTATATCACTGGCTCCATGAGTTATTCTACATCTCTTTCTCTTATTTCTGAATGTCTGTGAAACCAAGCCTTGCTGAATTCCTTTGACATGCATGACCCAAGCTGGGCCCTCAAAACCACCTTAGTAGTGCAGCTAGTCAAGTCCCACAGCATCAGAGACCCGGGGTTGATCCTGACCTGGGGTGCTGTCTGTGTGGAGTTTGCACGTTCCCCCTGCATGATTTTCCTCCAGATGCTCTGGTTTTATCCCACAACTCAATAACACGTTTGTGGGTTCATTGGCCTCTGTAAAATTTTCCCTTGAGTGTAACAAGTGGGTAAGAAAGTGTGACTTGTGTGATCAATGATTGACACATTGGGCTGAAGGACCTGTTTCCATGCAGTACCTTTAAACTAAACTAAGTCACTCCAATTTTTCTTATTGCTTTACAATGCCTCCTCTACAGAAAACAAGGATGTAAAATACAACATTCTGCCTCCTTTCTATTGTACAATTTCACAAACAACACATCGATCATTTTAACTTCACACTCCAAGCCTTGCAGAAATTAGTATTGTAATCGCATGGCTCATTTCATATTTCTCTCCGCTGATGCTGAATATTTCCAGCATTTTCTGTGTTGATAGCAACACTGACTATTAATCATTAGTTACAATGCAAAAGTGTGTCTAGTATGGGAAAGTTCCCTCTGTGTAACTTCAGACTCTCCTACCACCGGGCTATGTAGCCCTTGGCTTCAGTAACTGTACTGATGTGAGTATCCAGCCAACCATGTGCAGTGGTACCGTGGGAGAGAGGGTTGAGTGTAGCTAAGAGCATGGCTGTATTGATCCAAACCCCACTGTGCACTGAATTCTTGCATGTTTTTTGTCATACAGGTCGACAGGTTGGGATCGGTGTGTTGCAACAGAAGTTGCGAGAGATGCATTTTTCAGATGTTAGCGGTAAGGCGAAAGTCAGCGGGATTGGCAAAATAAAATTCTGGGTCAAATCGTGAGTAGCATATTTCATGCAGTTTTCAGATATATACCGGTTAGACGAAAGTCAGCGGGATTGGCAAAATAAAATACTCAGTCAAATCGTGAGTGGAATTTGTGCTTGATTTTAGTTCATGTATATCAGCTGTTAAATGCAACTGTTATTTTAGGGTTGATGGACTCATTACCACATTAAACTGTGTTAACTGGCATTGATTATGCAGCTTTGTAAATACCACGTCACGTGTTCAGCTGAGGTTTGGAAGCAACAATGAACAGTACGTTCCAGGTATCCACCACTCTCTGTGTGAAATAAAACTTGCCCCACATATCTACTTTAAACTTCCTTCATTGGACTTTAAAGCTATGCCCTCTAGTATTTGAGAGTTATTATTGTCTATACTATGCAACTTGTAATTTTGTAAACTTCCATCGGGTCTCCCCTCTCCCCTGCAATATTGGCTATGTTTCATCCACTGTCGAGTGTTCTAGGATGTCAAAAAAACCTGGCATGGACCAATTATATATGAAACTGTTTGAATAATGAAAGGTTTGCATAGAGTGCATGTGGAGAGGATGTTACTGCTAGTTCGAGAGTCTGGGACCAGAGGCCATAGCCTCATAATAAAAGGACATACCTGTGGAAAGGAGATGAGGAGGAATTTTGTTAGTCAGAGGGTGGTAAATCGGTGGAATTAATTGTCACAGAATGATGTGGAGGCCAAGTGAATGGATATATTTAAGGTGGAGATTGAAAGGTTCTTGATTAGTATGGGTGTCAGAAGATATGCAAAAAAGATAAGCGAATGGGGTTGAGAGGGAAAGAGGTCAACCGTGATTGAATGGTGGAGTAGACGTAATGGGCCGAATGGCTTAATTCTGCTCCTATAACTTGTGAACATATGAACTTTCCATGTTGGAAGACATCTATATTTCATAAAGGCTGAGTTGTGACTAAGGCAGCTTAATGTTGTTTACCAGATAATTCTAATGCTCATCTTGATTTTCCTAGTTTCTGCATTTTAAATGTACTGTGAGTTTGATTTTTATTGAAATTTCTGGAAATAATAATGATCATAACAGCATTCTCTTTAAAACTACTTCTCCCTTTATCCTGTCCATCTCTAGCTATGTTGAGAATATAACGTTAACTCATTGCACCGAATCTTGTCTGCAGGTTAGCCATTGTCAAGTTGGGTTTACCGGAGTCTAATCTGAAATTCTCTGCTGGCCGGGGCATTCAGCTCTCCATCACAAATGGTTTCATCCATGTGAAGGGTGACTTTAGAGTTAAAAAGCGCTTTTTGTAAGTATTCCGTCTTTGTTTTACCTTTGGTTATTTTTCCTCTGATCTTTTTGGAGTAACTGGATCAATTCCAGGGTGCTGTCCACTCTCTGTTTCGTGTTGGACTTGGGAATTTTGAAGAGCTGCTGTAATCCGTCTCGTGTTACCTTCCCTCGCCCCAGGGAACAGAGGCTGTTGCTCAACTCATATCATTCCACCCGCTATTGGTCACTGCAGCACTATATAAAATAAATTTGAAGTATGTGATGGTGTTGTTAATTCTTTAATCGATAATTGGAGAAGATACAACATTAATTTTTTAAGAAGGAACTGCAGATGCTGGAAAATCGAAGGTACACAAAAATGCTGGAGAAACTCAGCAGGTGCAGCAGCATCTATGGAGTGAAGGAAGTAGGCAATGTTTCGGGCTGAAACGTTGCCTACTTCCTTCGCTCCATGGATGCTGCTGCACCCGCTGAGTTTCTCCAGTATCTTTGTGTGCCTACAACATTAATTGCTGGAACTGTTGGTTAACATCCAATTCGGTGCATAATACATGTCTTATAAGTAATATATTTCTTTCATCTAATGAGTTTGTAAATTAAAACCAATGGGATGGAGAGAATGATGGGAATTTTAACCCAACCAGAAACCTTCATCTTAAAAACCCCGCAGATTTGTTGACGTTTGGTGAGTTGTTACCTTTTTTAAATGGTCTATTTGACCCCAGCACGTCTCTGATGTGTTCAATTCCAGGATCAACAGAAGTGGAACTAGAACGGGGCCACTAACTGATTCCTAGAAAGTGGGGGGGCAGTTTCAATGTTTTAATGAGTCCGGCAGCTTCTGATTTAGCCGGGGAACACACCAGGCCCTGGAGAGGTGGGACATTTATGGGAGGAGGGAAACTGAAGATATCTTGGAGGGAAATCTTGGATGGGACATTTCCCTCCATGCTCAGGTTATCAAACAGCCTCACTCCCTCTCTCCTGGAGGCCTCGAGTTGGAAGCTTACTCATATCGTGTTCCACCCAGGGTTCTGAATCCAGCTCCGTACTCTGCTCTCCACTTGACTGGAAGCAAAGTCCACCGACCAGACTGATTGTCAGACAGGCAATCTGTCCAGAAGAAAATTCCCTTGATGTCCTGTTAATGTTGCTTCTCCTGTGGGAATAAAAGCCATGTTTTACATCGAAAACTCCACCTGCAGCCGAGGTAGACAAGTCCAGGCAGTTATGGAGCTGTCTGCAGACTGAAAAAAACCCTCGGAACGTGGTGGGAGCAAAGTGTGTAGACTTACGGAGTTACACAATAAATCATTGGAATGTAATTAACAAGCCACATCAAACTTGCCGTGTGCTTGAAAAGACCGGTGATATCAGGCCAGGAGTTCCCCAAAGAACTCTGGCAGTGGGTTCCCCGGACCTTAGCTCTGTGACTGCCGCAGGACATAGACTGGAATGACTGATCAACAGCTCCATCATAGTTGGACCTTATGGTGGTTGGATGAGGGACAATGAGATTCATGGGACAGCATAATCTCTGGCACAAAACTGATGGGCTGAACAACCTGTTTCTCTGAAGCAAATATGCAATTCCCACAAGAGTATCAACTTCTCAAAACTATATCTCTCTGGATCAAGATAGAGTGGGGTTTAATGCCAGGGACAATAAATACTGGCAGAGCAATGCATCTCCGTTCATTAGTAAGTTTGTCTTCCAATGGTTAATTATCTGATGACTTATGGCATCTTCTCATATCTCCTCACAGTCGGACGAGTGGATCATTTGAAGTGTCTGTGAGCCGTCTGTCAATATCACAGACGATAGGAATGACCCGTGACAGCACTGGCCGCCCAGCTCTCCAAAGCGTTGCCTGCTCAGCCAATATTGGGAAAGTAGACATCAGGTTCATCAAAAAGAAAAGGTAATGTGCAAATTGATTTTTAAAAGAAACGTCTGCATATTTCAATTTACTTTCATGCTCCAGTTTTCCCTCCCCCATGTTCTTTCGTGTCATGATGCAGCTTTACAGGACTTTGGTTAGTCCACTCTTGTAGTACTGTGTCGAGTTCTAATCATTCCAATGCAAGAATAAGGTAGAGATTTTGGAAAGGGTGCAGAGAATGTTTAGCAGAATGATGCCTGGATTAGAGAACAAGGTGAAGTTAAACTTGGATTGCTTTCTCTGGAACCTGATAGGAATGATCAACCATGATCACATTGATTGGTGGTGCTGGCTCAAAGGGCAAAATGGCCTACTCCTGCATCTATTGTCTATTGCCTATTGTCTATATTTAAAATTAGGAGAGGTGTAGATAAGGTTGACATTTTGACTCTTTTTCCCAGCATGGACATATCAACTACTAGAAGGCATAGCTTTAAGCTGAGAGGGACAAAGTTTAAAGGAGATGTGTGGGGCAACTATTTTACGGAGAGGGTGGTGGGTTCCTGCACAGCATTGCCAGGGATGGTGGTGGAGGCAGCTACAATAGTGGCATACTGTAAGAGGCTTTGGGATAGGCAGGTTAATATGCAGAGTATGGAGAGATATGGATTATGTGCATTCAGACAAAAGTTACTCTTGACAAGATGTTTGGCACAGATATTGTGGGTTGTAGGGCCTGTTCCTTGGCTGTACTCTACTATGTACTTGCTCTCTCTCTCTTACCCCTCTACAGTCTCAGCTCATGGGGATGTGCTAAATTTAATGCCGGTGGAATTTGAGTGCAGGTACGGGCGGGCAGGACGGTGGCATTTGCAAGGATGATGAAAGTTGGTCTTGGCATCATCCAGCAGGAACTTAACTTTTTGCAGACATCCAAAGTAATTTTCAGCGCACCTTATGAAAAACGTCACTGCACTATGGAGGACTATGGGTCAAATGCAGGCAAATGAGACTTGCACAGAATGCTAACCGGGTTAGCATGAACACTGTGGGCTGAATGGCCTGCTTCCATGCCATATAGCTCCATGACTATAATTCTGGGAACCAGGGAGAAGAGTCCATCCTGGTATAATAGAAAAGCTCACAGAGGTCAAGACTCGAGCGAGTCCTGAGCTTAATGCTCAGTTGTCAAAGGCACAACAGCACAAAAATAGAAGATCAAACACACAATACCATCAACCTGGAATTATAGCTCAGTCTGCCCCTCGTGGAAGCTGCCTGATCCGCTGAGGATTTCCAGAGCTTCCTGATTTATTTTGGAAGTGCTATTGATGGTCTTGAAATCTGAAACCAAAGACCACGGCAAATGGACACATGAAATATTTAATGTTGCCTTAATAAATACATCCTGGTAAATGTGAAGAGCAAATGGGGAGGAATCCTGAGTCCAAGTCAGAGGCCTCCAAGTTGGAGAGGCACTGAGGTGTTTGGGATAGTGTTGACACAGAGCATTGATGAAGTGTTGTCACAATGTGGTGCAGGTGAAGGCACTGATGCAAAGTTGTTGCAATGCAAAAGGATCCAACCCACTAGGTCCCATCTTCCACTTGGGTAGCATCTGTGGTGGGAAATGGAGAGAAGTGGTGGGGCAGGAGCTGGCAAGTGAAAAGTCGATTTATGTAAAGAAAGGTTTGGCAGATGAGTCAGACGGTGGAGAGAAGGTTGAAGATAGTTACCAAGGCTGCAGGTGAGAAGTGGAGAATACAAGTGCAAATGGTGGTCTGTTAAGAAAGGAAGGAGTGCAGTGTAGCACCAAATGGTGGGTGAAAGTGAATACAGGTAAAATATCACCTCCACACTTAACCTGAGTGTTTTCTGTATTTGAGAGTGTCTGCACAATGCAAATATTTATTTTGTTTTGACTGTAAAATTGTGCTTTGCAGGTGGTTGTACAATCTGTTCCGCAGCTTCCTCGAGTCACCCATTCGTAAAGCTCTTAACAAACAGGTAGGTCTGCTTCCCTCACCATTCATATTGAATATTTGTGCTGTTAACTTGCACAGCTTTCGAGCTGTATAACTCATGGTGGAGCCTGTATCAAACATGGTCATTTCCTCATTGTCATTTACTATTTATTTGATACAGATTTGTCCTAAAGTTGCCAGTGCACTAAGCGGGTTGGAAAACAATCTAAAGACCATGGAAAGTATGTTGTTTTACATTCTCCCTCCAAAAACTCTCGCAAGATGGCTGCTTCCTTTTCTCCAGAAGCTGTCTCCACCCCCCCAACCCTCCCTGGCTCCATCAGGCTCCAGAAGCTTATCTCCACCTATCATAGAAACATAGAAACATAGAAATTAGGTGCAGGAGTAGGCCATTCGGCCCTTCGAGCCTGCACCGCCATTCAATATGATCATGGCTGATCATCCAACTCAGTATCCCGTACCTGCCTTCTCTCCATACCCTCTGATCCCCTTGGCCACAAGGGCCACATCTAACTCCCTCTTAAATATAGCCAATGAACTGGCCTCAACTACCTTCTGTGGCAGAGAGTTCCAGAGATTCACCACTCTCTGTGTGAAAAATGTTCTTCTCATCTCGGTTTTAAAGGATTTCCCCCTTATCCTTAAGCTGTGACCCCTTGTCCTGGACTTCCCTAACATCGGGAACAATCTTCCTGCATCTAGCCTGTCCAACCCCTTAAGAATTTTGTAAGTTTCTATACGATCCCCTCTCAATCTCCTAAATTCTAGAGAGTATAAACCAAGTCTATCCAGTCTTTCTTCATAAGACAGTCCTGACATCCCAGGAATCAGTCTGGTGAACCTTCTCTGCACTCCCTCTATGGTAATAATGTCCTTCCTCAGATTTGGAGACCAAAACTGCACGCAATACTCCAGGTGTGGTCTCACCAAGACCCTGTACAACTGCAGTAGAAACTCCCTGCTCCTATACTCAAATCCTCTTGCTATGTAAGCCAACATACCATTCGCTTTCTTTACTGCCTGCTGCACCTGCATGCCTACCTTCAATGACTGGTGTACCATGACACCCAGGTCTCGCTGCATGTCCCAGAATGCACTCGCAGGAAATTCCCAATCGGCCACCATTTAGATAATAGTCTGCTTTCCCGTTTTTGCCACCAAAATGGATAACCTCACATTTATCCACATTAAACTGCATCTGCCAAACATTTGCCCACTCACCCAGCCTATCCAAGTCACCTTGCAGTCTCCTAGCATCCTTCTCACAGCTAACACTGCCCCCCAGTTTAGTGTCATCCGCAAACTTGGAGATATTGCCTTCAATTCCCTCATCCAGATCATTAATATATATTTAAATAGCTGGGGTCCCAGTACTGAGCCTTGTGGTACCCCACTAGTCACTGCCTGCCATTGTTAAAAGGACCCGTTTACTCCTACCCTTTGCTTCCTGTTTGCCAGCCAGTTCTCTATCCACATCAATACTGAACCCCCAATGCCGTGTGCTCTGTTTGTATACTAATCTCTTATGTGGGACCTTGTCGAAAACCTTCTGGAAGTCCAGATACATCCACTGGTTCTCCCCTATCCACGCTACTAGTTACATCCTCGAAGAATTCTATAAGATTCGTCAGGCATGATTTACCTTTCGTAAATCCATGCTGACTTTGTCCAATGATTTCACCACTTTCCAACTCACCACATCCATCTGACTGTCCCAATACCGTTCCTCCTTCTCCAGTAATTTGGTCAGGATGGGACTACAGGATACATAGGTGACAACACAAAGAAGTTTTGTAAACCTTGGGATTGAGGCCTGTGACTAGTGGTGTATCTAAGGGTTCGCTGTTGGATCCATTTGTGATCTATATCAATGATTTGGTTGAGAACATACATGGCAAAATTAGCAAGTTTGCAGATGATATAAAAGTGAGTGATATTGCAGATAGTGAATATGGATGTCAAATATTGTGTTCAGTTCTGGGCACCATGTTACAGGAAAGATGATGTCATTAGAAAGGGTACAGGGCAGATGAGCAAACAAGATCTGTACAGTAATCTGATAATGATGGAAGAGTTGGATACATAGATGACAACACAAAGAAGTTTTGTAATAGTTGAGATCTCAAGGATTTTAATGCAGGTGGTGATGGTAACTCATCATTAAGGACCAGGACTTCAGCAGCAGCAGCAATCAGTTGCTGAAGTAAGTGATGTGTTTTAGGAACTGAAGGATGGAGTGCTGGCAACAGACTTGATATGGAGTAAAGCAAAAGCTCATCGTGGACTCACTGAGGATGCTAAGTTTAGTTGTTTCATCTCAACTCTCCACGAGCTGGGTCAGGTCAAGAGTCAGACTAGCTGTGCCACAAAATGTCCCCACGTAGACCTGGAACAGGAGCCAAATGCAGTCCTCGCCTTTTACCCAGGTGGTGGCCAAAAAACAATCTGGATGAAGAATTTGGAATGTTTTGTACTGATATTTTATATTTCATGTTCTTTTCCCCCTGTGTTCTTAGTATCGTTCAAAATTAACCCATTTGCTGAGGTTGACTATTCACTGGTTAATCAAATTGAAATCACCAATGACGCCATGGACCTGGATTTTAAGGTATGTCCTTGTCTCCTGGGGAGGGGAGGGTGATGCGCGTGTACTCGGGCAGTTGGATGGGTTGATATTTGGGCTGTTTCATAGTTCTGCTCGCTTTAGACTTATCCAAGACTGTTTTTGAGTTCTCCATTTATACGTTGCCAGTAATCTTGTGATGGATATTCGCTATCCAGGCTCAAAAGTCTTATTGCTAACCTCAAAGTTCTAGCACAACCGAAGCTGACCTAAGTTCAGAAAAGCTTCATGTTAATTAAGATAAGCTTCTAACCAGTGCACTTTGTCCATCACCTTGACATTATCTGACCATGCCACCCTTAAGAGTTTGGTCCTCCTGGTACCAAGAACTGTGGGACCAGTAACCCACTCACCTCTTGAATCCTTGGTTCACATTAGGACCAAGGAAGTGGTGGTCTGTGACCTTGTGGTCAAGTCCAAACTAAGGTTCTTCAGGCAACAGAAGTTTCAAAGATCATTTATATTCAGAAGTTTGAAAATACTTAAGCTGTTGGTAAAAAAATATGTTATTGACCAGCTCTTTTCATTATCAGTGCATTTTGTAACTTTGAAGGTCTTTTTGCATCACGTATACTTCCTGCAGTCTATGTGATTTGGCATCTAATTCTTTTTACAGGGTCAATTCTACAGAGTGGGACAAAGGAAAGAGCCTCCCTTCAGGCCACCTCCAATAAGCCTTCCCACTCAATCCACTCACATGTTGTACTTGGGAATATCTGATTTCCTTGCTAACTCAGCGGGGTTTGTGTATTATGAAGCAGGAATCTTACAAATGAAAATCACTGATAAACTGGTGGGTAAAAGCCATCCTTTCATCATTCAAAGGTTTAGTTTAGTTAACTTTAGTTTAATTTAGCAATAGTGTTACGTGTGCCAAGGTACTATGAAAATCTTTTTTGCTGCACAGTATCGAGTCAGCAAAAAGACTTTACAGGTACACCACTGATTTTCTGGCAAGATATGGTCCTACAGGCCAGACAAAATAACGAGAGTGCATTTGAAATGCCACCGTGAAGTCTTCCCAAAAATGTTGTGCCTAGGCCAGGTGAGGCGCCTGATCTCGACCTCATGGGACTTCTGTGGCCAGACCTCTGATCAGCAGTTTGAATTTGCCCACTGCAGCCGGGGCTCTGGAACTCCAGCCCGGCTGGATCTGGTGGATCCGTTCCCATAGCTGACATCCGAGGCCGACTTTGTGGGCCCTTATCTCGGTCCGCCAGTGGCTTAGGCGGCCTTCGATGCTGTCATGCCTGAGTTTGCGTGTTCTTCCCGTCGCCGCATAGGTTTGACCCGGAGGCTCAAATATCCTAACGCATCCCAAAGACAGTCGAAAAGGCTGATTAGCTGCTGAACACTACTTCCAGTAAATGGTAGGTGGGAGAATCGGGGTGGCTATTTGACATGTGTGATAGAACAGGTTACAAAATAAATGTGGGAACTGGAGGACTAGCATAAACTCAATTGACTCCTAAATTGAGGGGAAAATATGATATGAAGATGAAGCATAGAATAAGATGCAGAAGTAGTGTATTGGTTAATAACTTTCAGTAAATCCAAATTTATTAATAGAGCTTCTTTACAGTTTACAGTTTAGTTTATTGTCACGTGTACTGAGGTACAGTGAAAAGCTTTTGATGCATGCTATCCAATCAGCAGACAGACAATAAACAATTACAATCGAGCCATTTACAGTGTATAGATACATGATAAGGGAATAACGTTTAGTGCAAGGTAAAGCCAGCAAAGTCCGATCAAGGATAGTCCGAGAGTCACCAAGGAGGTAGATAGTAGTTCAGGACTGGTCTCTGGTTGTGGTAGGATGATTCAGGTGCCTGATAACAGCTGGGAAGAAACTGTCCCTGAATCTGGAGGTATGCATTTTCACACTTCTATACCTTTTGCTTGATGGGAGAGGGTAGAAGGGTGTGGCCAAGGTGCGACTCATCCTTGATTATGCTGCTGGCCTTGCTGAGGCAGTGTGAGGTATAAATGGATTCAATGGAAGGGAGGTTAGTTTGTGTGATGGTCTGGGCTGCGTCCACAACTTGCTGCAATTTGTTGCAGTCTTGGATGGAGCTGTTCCCAAACCAAGCTGTGATGCATCCTGATAAAATGCTTTCTATTGTGCATCTGTAGAAGTTGGTGAGAGTTATGGGGACATGCCGAACTTCCTAAGCCTTCTAAGGAAGTAGAGGCATTGATGTGCTTTTTGTCAATGGAATCCTGCAGTTATTTACAAATCCAACCTCAGAATTGCAGTTGAGTTTGAAATCCTTACCAACTATTCAGCGCACTTGCCTTTCAAGATTGTACAATGATACAGTTCCACAAATGACCAAAAATAAAATTGGCTAATTCCTTTCTGTTTTCCTCAGATTCCACCATCATCGCCTATCAGATTAAACACAAAGTCCTTTAGTTTAATTGTACCTGAGGTAAGTGTTTCATGGGTTTGTAAACTCTTGTCTGATATTAACAGCTCCTTGTCCCATATCACTTTTGTTAATATAAACATAGAAACATAGAAAATAGGTGCAGGAGGAGGCCATTTGGCCCTTCGAGCCAGCACCGCAATTCATTGCGATCATGGCTGATCGTCCCCAATCAATAACCCGTGCCTGCCTTCACCCCATATCCTTTGATTCCACTAACCTCTATCTAACTCTCTCTTAAATCCATCCAGTGATTTGGCCCCCATTGCCATCTGTGGCAGGGAATTCCACAAATTTACAACTCTCTGCGTGAGTTACAACTCTCTTTTCACCTCAGTCTTAAATGGCCTCCCCTAAGTCTTATTCTAAGACTGTGGCCCCTGGTTCTGGACTTGCCCAACATTGGGAACATTTTGCCTGCATCTAGCTTGTCCAGTCCTTTCATAATTTTATATGTTTCTATACGATATCCCCTCATCCTTCTAAACTTAAGTGAATAAAAGCCTACTTTTCAATCTTTCCTCATATGACAGTCCTGCCATCCCAGGGATCAATCTCGTGAACCTACGCTGCACTGCCTCAATCACAAGGATGCCCTTCCTCAAATTAGGAGACCAAAACTGTACACAATACTCCAGATGTGGTCTTACCAGAGCCCTATACAACTGCAGAAGAACCTCTCTACTCCTATACTGAAATCCTCTTGTTATGAAGGCCAAAATTCCATTAACTTTCTTCACTGCCCGCTGTACCTGCACGCCAACTTTCAGATCGGTGCACAAGGACACTCGGGTCTTGCTGTACCTCCCCATTACCTAACCTAACCCCATTGAGATAATAATCTGCCCCCTTTTTTTGCCACCAGTGGATAACCTCGCATTTATCTATATTATACTGCATCTGCCACGCATCTGCCCATTCACTCAACCTGTCCAGGTCATGTATCATGCTTCTTTGCACGTTACTCTATGATGGGAGAGATGAGCATTACCAATGCAAAATATTATGGATTCTGAAAACATGAAATAAAAATAGCATAGAATACTAATGCTTAGAGACTAGGCACAATCTCAGGGGGAGAAAATGGTTAATGGCAAAAATATACTTCTTAACAGCTGGAGAAGCTCTATCCTAACTTGCCGATCGAAATGCACCTGCACGCCACTCGATCGCCAGTTCTGAAGGTTGCAACAAACAACATCAACGTTCAAGCATTTGGTGCATTTGACGTAAACGCGGTCCTGCCAAATTCATCCCTCGCATCACTTTTTGTCCTGAACATTGTAAGTACTAAAATCTACTTCTGCTGTAGTACGTCATAAATTTTACAGTTGACAAAACTATTGCCATGAGAAATCTCCTTTATTATTTTCTCTTGTTGTAGGAAGCGAGTGTCTCTGCTCAGGTGAACATTGTTCAGACGAAACTGATTGGATCTCTACAACTGAATCGGTAAGGAAAATAAAACTGAATTACTTTTCATGCACTCACATGGGCCCAGTTTGCTGATTGAACTTCACCTGTAAAAAACAAGTCGTGGTTAAATTTAGTGCAGATGAAATCCTCAAATGTTTAGATTGTGGTTTTACTCCATAACCTTCAGAGGTATATTCATGGCATATTCGTTCCCTCCTACTGAATGCACAACTAACATTTAATACATTGATAGCTAATGACAGTCAATATTGATTAAATATTTTTGCTTATTTCATTAGCGTAGTTTAGACATTTGATCTCTGTTATTAGTTGCTTCAGAAAGGGTGCAACTCCTGTGTTCCTATAGTAGGATGAATCAACCAGATTTTTCTGTGACTCCTGTCTAGTGACATTGAGTGGACTTTGTGCAAGTGTGTACATTGGTTATGGTGATGTTCAAGCAACTAATTTGCACCAACTAGCTCAAAACTCAGCCAAATAGGAGAGCTGTATTGGGAGATCATTATATCCCGAGAGAACTGATGCCCTTCAAATTGATTAAAATCTCTTTCCAATGCTGCAAAAAATTAAAGATAAGGAAATCTTTATCTCTGTCAGACATGCTGCCTGTTTAATTCATGCCCTTCTGCCTGCATTGGATCCCTGTCCCTCCATCCCCTGCATGTTCGTGTGTCTATCTAAAAGTCTCTGAAACACCACTGATGTAATTGCCTCCATCACCACCGTGGCAGCGTGTTCCAGGCATCTATCAACCTCTGTGTAAAAATAACTCATTTAAACTTAACCAGGTTAATTCACGGGATGGCGGGAATGCCATATGATGAAAGAATAGGTAGACCGGGCTTGTATTCACTGCAATGTAGAAGGATTAGATGGGGATCTTATAGAAACATATAAAATTCTTAAGGGATTGGACAGGCTAGATGCAGGAAAAATGTACCCGGGGTGTTGGGGGAGACCAGAACCGGTTTAAGAATAAGCGGTAGGCCAGTTATGACTGAGATGAGGAAAAGCTTTTTCACCCAGTTGTGAATCTGTAGAATTCTCTGCCACAGAAGGCAGTGGAGGCAAATTCACTGGATGGTTTCAAGAGTGCGTTAAATTTAGCTCTTTGGGTTAACGGAATCAAGGGATATGAGGAAAAAGAAAGAACAGGGTTCTGATTGTGGATGATCAGCCATGATCATATTGAATGGTGGTGCTGGCTTGAAGGGCCAAATGGCCAACTCCTACACCTACTTTCTATGTTTGTACTTTACCCCTCTGAACTTCCAGCTTTGTCCTCTGGTATAAATAACTTTATTTCTGTCTGAATAGTGTAATGTAAGTCAACCAGAAGGCAGATACTTTCTACAAAAGCATTAAACCATGGAGGAGGTTTTCAATTGTGCTAGCCTAACAAATGGCAAATCCAACCAATAAGTATATTCAAGAAAAAGTGAACGAATATCTCTTATATTGGACAGAACAATCAGTCAATGGCTACAACTTGGCTCATGTTCCTTAGAATCACTATTGGTTCTTCTCACTGTTACAATATTATTTTTTTTTCTATTTTCTTGACCATTATTACCCATTGACCATTATTATTGTTGAAGACCGACGTCTGTTGAAGTTTGCAATCCTTAGCATCTGAAAGGAAGGAAAACTGTTGCCTGCAGCACTGAATGTGGTAAAGGATAAAGTGGAACTGTGTGCTAGGACAGCACTGAGATAGGAAGGGTCAGTGGTGTTGCAGGGAGAGGTCAAGGGCATGCGTGCACTGAGGCGTGGCGATACGTCTGGATCTCAGGATGCAAAGAGAACAGCGCCTCGAGAAATGCGGGATCGTTTAAATATGTCTGTGATCCAATCCTGCCCATTAAGAATTCAGTGCAAACCAAAGCTGCCATTATATTTGTTGCATGTTGCCTCGTTTCACTGTACCATCATCTATTGGATGAGTTTAAAGTCAGATTGCACAAACATTGCTAAAAAACAACTTCCTTTGTGTGATATAATAGTGTTTTGCTCTTTTACTTTGTTTTTTGTACAGTCTCAAATTAACTCTTGGACATTCTAATGTTGGCCCTGTTCCGGTAAGAAAATCGTCTTGTATATTTTTAAATATCTCATATTCTGCTTGGGTAGCTTATAACCCAATGGCATGGGCATTGAATTCACCAATTTTAGGTAACTAGCAATCTACCCCCCTTGCTTCATCCCGAACCCCTCCTGGACTTATACCTATTTCTCCAATTCCCCTCTGCTTCTATCAACATTCCTTCCTCTAGCTTCACAATTCACAACTATTTAAAACCTGTCTTCATCCATCCATCTCCCTTTCAAAACCCTCTCACCTGCATCAACCTGCCAGGCTGTATCCTGCTTGTTCTCTTTTCCAGCTTTATACCTCCCCCCTAAGCAGTCTGAAGAAGGGTCCCAACCTGAAACGCCACCTATCCATGTTCTCCAGAGATGCTGCCTGACTTCTGAATTACTCCAGCACTTTCTCCTTTTTATTGTCTTGCTTGGTTGAGATAACACTTGATTCTTGGGTGCAAATTGAAGTCTAATCAAAGCCACACCCTTAGACAGTCATCATATCACAAATACATTTTACTATTAAAAAATTAAGAGAGTGAGAGAAAAAAACACAAAACCACTTTAAAAACAATGAAATACAATTATTCAATTCAATAGCAACATTATGGCAGCACAGTGTAACGGCACCTTAAAGTACATACTCTATTCATCTTGGCTATCTCACACACCATATGAAGTATTTATGGGCAAGATCTTCTCTGAGCATAACTCAAAAGTGTCTCATCACAACATTTAGAAAGATACTTCTCAGATAACACGAATGAAATGGGAAAATTCAGCCTCTAAACAGTTGTTAAAAATCCAAGTTCCATGCAATCAAAACAAAAGTTAAATTCACAAAAGGAAAATACTGTGGATTTTAGTTTAGAGATACAGCGCAGAAACAGGCCGTTCGGCCCACTGAGTCCGCACCGACCAGCGATCCCGGCACATTAGCTCTACCCTACGCACACTAGGGACAATTTTACATTTACACCAAGCCAATTAACCTGCAAACCTGTACGTCCTTGGAGTGTGGGAGGAAACCAAAGATCCCGGAGAAAACCCATGCAAGTCACGGGGAGAACGCACAAACTCCGCACAGACAGCACCCATAGTCAGGATTGAACTTGGTTCTCTGGTGCTGTAAGGCCATATCTCCACTGCTACGCCACCGTAAATACTGTGGATGTTGAAGATTTTAAATACAATCAGAAAATGATGCAAAATCGTCAGGGGGTGGTGGATGCAGAGTTCTCAGGGCAATGATCAATCACCTTGTGCTGTGATGATAAGCATGTGGTCACAGATAGCAAACAACAGTAGTTCTGCATGAGGAGACATTATCCAATCCTTTATGAAGAAAGACTGGATAGGCTCTGCCTGTACTCGCTAGAATTTAGAAGATTGAGGGGGGATCTTATAGAAAACTTATAAAATTCTTAAGGGGTTGGGCAGGCTAGATGCAGGAAGATTGTTCCCGATGTTGGGGAAGTCCAAAACAAGGGGGTCACAGTTTAAGGAAAAGGGGGAAATCTTTTAGGGCCGAGATGAGAAAAACATTTTTCACGCAGAGAGTGGTGAATCTCTAGAATGTTCTGCCACAGAAGGTAGTTGAGGCCAGTTCATTGGCTATATTTTAGAGGGACTTAGATGTGGCCCTTTAACCACAAGGGGTCAGGGGGTATGGAGAGAAGGCAGGTACAGGATACTGAGTTGGATGATCAGTCATGATCATATTGAATGGCAGTGCAGGCTCGAAAAGCCGAATGGCCTACTCCTGCACCTATTTTCTATGTTTCTATGTTTCTCACCTACATCCAGGCTACCCTCTAGCACACAGAATTTCCAATTCCTCAGCCCAAGCCCCCTAATAATTTCCATGGATGTCCAGCCCCTTTACACTACCATTCCCTGTCTGGAAGGCTTTGGGGCCCTCCATTTCTGCCTGGAACATGGAACCAACCAGTTTCCCTCAACTTGCACTCATCACCTATCGGAACATATTCTCACCTATAGCAACAACTTCTGATTGCTCTAAGTCTCTGAAGGTTAAGGATGTTTTAGGTCAAGTCTCAGTTGTTGATTTCTCTGTCTCCGTTTCAGGATGTCTGAGCTGTTCTCTTTCTTCATTAAAGGTAGTTTACCGCCCCTCCCTCTTCCTTCCACCCTAGCAGTTGTGAATGAAGCTCTCACCCATGTCTCCTTACATCCCGTGGTTTTGCTGCTCCCTCCAGACAGAGCCAGGATAGAACTCCCTGGTCCTTACCTTTTATCACACCAACCTCTGCATCCAACACATCATTCTGCAACATTATTATCAGCATCATTAGTCACATCTTCCCCCATCTCACTTTTTTCCACTTCCCACAGAAACTACTGTCACTCTGCGATTTGTTGGTTCATCATCCCATTTTAATGACTAACGTGGACCTGGTGGACCGAAGGGCCTCTTTCTGTGCTGGGTCTCCCCACGATCATACGTAAATTAGCTTAAACAACTGTCTCTGATAGAGCCATGCCGCTCCAATGAAATAAATGTAGTCACTGAATCTGTTTCAGTTCTAACCTGGGTCAGCTCCCTCTCCAGATTCCTCAATGAGCTAACAGGAAGCCAACATTCCCACCATCAACCCCATGAGAAGTTCTGCTCAAGAGTGCAGTCAAAAGGACCACAGTGAGGACATCCTGGGAAGCCTGAGACTTCCTTGTTCATATGAGTGGTCTTTGGGTTGTCAATTCCAGCCCCCCCACAACGATGTTGTACACCAGTACTCCCCACTCCCCACCGTAAACATTACATTATCCTAGGACATTAAATTGAGAGAAACCTTTTTTGACATTTTCTTTCTCATCATGTCTTGTTGAAGGTGGCTGGTCTGGACCTGATAATGAACATTGCAGTAAAGTTAGCGGTGTTACCAGGCGTCAATAGTAAGTACATGCTGGAGGCTGTTTGGGATTTCCATGGTAAAAAAGATGGTGATGATGGGGATTTTTCATTTAGAGAAATCTCATTTAAATGATGAGGTTTTCTCCAGTGCATGCTGAACTTCATAAGCTTTAGTCTAGAAAAAAATACCTTTGCTCATTTGCCCTGCAGTGTAAATATGCTGTTCTGAGACTTTGGTTTGCAAATGAAACATTTTACTGACTTGATTATTGTATTGTGTTATGTTGCGTTGTATTGTAATTGTAATATGAATTGCCAAAGAGTAAATGCATGGATCATAATAGGAATTATATTCCTAGCTAAGTCCGTTGCGGTTGAGGGGGGCCTCAAACGTATCTCCATTCTTTGACAAAAGATAGAATGAACATTAAATTATCAACCTCAGTTCATCACAATCTTTAAACCTTTTCCTCCCTCTTCCCCCCAATTTTTCCCCCCAGCTCTTTTCCCTGTGCTCCACCTGGATGTGTGCCCATTTTCTCCCACTGCCCATCCCTCCTTTCCTCCCCCCCCCCCCCCCCCCCCCCCCTTTCTACTTACAATCCTTCCTCTGGCTTCACAATCAAGCCTCCCACCCCCCACCCCCAACACACCTGTGTCCACCAACCACTTACCTGGCTTTCTCCCGCCTGCACCTCATTTCCAGCTTTCTCTTCCCAATACAATCAGTTTGAAGAAGGGTCCAGATCTGAAACATCACCTATCCATTTTTCCCCAGAGATGCTGCCTAACCTGCTGAGTTACTCCAGCACTTTGTGTCTTGTTTTCCGGGAAATAGAAAGTAGGGTAGAGGTAATGCTATTGGAAATGAGGAAGAGGATTAGACTTCATTGCCTTCCATCACAGTGAGGAATGTGGGAATCCACTATGGTGGATGCTTATGTTAACTTTTATGTAGTTGTGTGTATTGTTGCTTTTTTAGTATGGCTGTATGGTAATATGAATATCACTGTACATTAATTGGTACATGTGACAATTAAAGACCTTTGACACCTTTGGAACCTTTGGATAGATGGCCTAGGAAAAAATATTTACAAATAAGATGAATGATCACTTAATACAGTTGGATAGATGGGTGCAAGAAGAATATTTGCAAATTACCCCAGGATCAGACCAGATCAGTCTGAAGAAGGGTCCCAACCCAAAATGTTTTGTCATAGTCATAGATACAGCATGGAAACAGGCCATTCAGTCCAATTTGCCCACGTCGACCAACATGCCCATCTACACTTGTCCCACCTTCCCGCACTTCACCTATAACCCTCTAAAGCTATCTTATCCATGTACCCACCAAAATGCCTCTTAAAAGTCAGGATAGCATCTGCCTCAACTACCTTATTTGGCAGCTCTTTCAATATACCCACCACTCTTTGTGTGAAGAAATTATCCCATAGGATCCCCCCTGTCATCTTAAACCTATGTCCTCTGGTTCCTGATTCCCCTAATCAGGGCAAAAGACTGTGCGCTTACCCAATCTATTCTTCTCATGATTTTGTACACCTTTATAGGATCACCTCTCATCCTCTTGCGTTCCAAGAATAAGGTCCTAGCCTGCTCAACCTTTCACTATAGCTCAGGTTTTCAAGGCCTGGCAACATCCTTGTAAATCTTGTCTGCACCCTTTACAGCTTGATAACATTTTTTCTGACCAAAACTGAACGCAATACTCTAAATGTGGTCTCATCAATGTCTTATACATGATTTCCTAAGTTCTATACTCAATACTCTGACTGATGAAGGCCAATGTGCCTAAAGTCGTTTTGACCACCCTGTCTACCAGTGATGCCATTTTCAAGGGACTATGTACCTGTACTCCTAGATCGCTCTGCTCTTCAACACTCCCCAGAGCCCTACCATTCACTGTGTAAGTCCTGCCCTACTTAGACTGCCCAAAATGCAACCCTCACACCTTTTTGCATTAAATTCCATCAACCATTCTTCAGCTCATGTGCCCAACCGATCAAGATCCTGCTGCAATTTTTTGCAACCATCTACACAATCTACAATATCACCCACATTTGTGTCATCTGCAAATTTGCTGATCATGCCTTGTACGTTCTTATCCAAATTATTGATATAGATGACAAACCATGGGCCCAGACCCAAACCCTGAGACACACTGCTAGTCACAAGCCTCCAGTCCGAAAAGCAACCTTCCACCATCACCCTTCCATGAATAACAATAATAAATTTTATTTATGGGCGCCTTTCAAGAGTCTCAAGGACACCTTACAAAAATTTAGCAAGTAGAGGAAAAACATGTAAGCGGAATGAAATAAATAGTAGAGACATGACTAGTACACAAATTAAAGACAGAATTCAATTCAAAACACAATACGAGGCAATTCAAGCACAGATGAAAAGGGAGGGGGACGTGGGGCTAAGGATAGGCAGAAGTGAAGAGATGGGTCTTGAGGCGGGACTGGAAGATGGTGAGGGACACGGATTTGCGGATCAGTTGGGGGAGGGGGTTCCAGAGCCTGGGACCTGCCCTGGAGAAGGCTCTGTCCCCAAAACTGCGGAGGTTGGATTTGTGGATGGAGAGGAGACCAGCTGATGTGGATCTGAGGGACCGTCAGGGTTGGTAGGGGGAGAGGAGGTCAGTGAGATATGGGGGGGGGGGGGGGGGGGCAGATGGTGGAGGGCTTTGTAGGTGAGGACCAGGATTTTGTAGGTGATCCGGTGGGAGATGGGAAACCAGTGAAGTTGTTTGAGGACTGGAGTGATGCGATACCAGGATGTGATGCCAGCCAATTTTATATCCATTCAGCTATCTCTCCTTGGATCTCATGCGATCTAACCATCCAGAGCAGCTTAGCATGCGGAACCTTGTCAAATGTTTTGCTGAAATTCATACAGAAGCTCCCCGATTTACGATGCTTCGACATACGATATTTTTACTTTACGATCGGCAAATGCTCGGCAACGGCAGCGAGCCGCACGTCACTTCTGGTCACGTGATCACAATGTATTAAACGTGTTTTCAACTTGCGATATTTTCGATTTACGATGGGTTTATCGGAACGTAACCCCATCATAGGTCGAGGAGCAGCTGTATATACAATGTCTACAGCTCTGCCCTCATCAAAATTTTTGATCACATGTTCAAAAAACTCAATCGGATTCATGAGACATGACCTCCCATGTACAAAAACCATCCTGACTATCCCTAACCAGTCCTTGTTCATCTAAATACATGTGTATCTTAACCCTCTCTTAATACTCTCTATTAACTTAATATCTCTTAATAACCCTATCTTAATACTCTCTTGTAACTTTCTGACCACAGATGTTAAGCTCGCTGGCTTGTCCAAGCTTTTCTCTGCAGCCCTTCTTAAATAGAGGCACAATATTTGCCACCCTCCAGTCTTTCAGCACCTCACCTGCATCGAATGATGACTTGTAAATCTCAGCCAGTTGTCCACTGTGTCCTTGGATATATCTGACCAGGCATAGGAGATTTATTTACCTTCATATGCGTCAGGACGTTCAGTGCCTCCTCAACCGTAATACTGATTGCCCGCAAGACACTTCCATTGACTGTCCCAAGTTCACCGGTCCCCATGTCTTCCTCTACAGTGAAAACGGAGATGAAATGCTCATTGAGGACCTTTCCCATCTCTTTTGGCTCCACACAGCGTTGGCTGTCTTGATTTCCAAGGGGTCCCATTCTCTCTCTGGTTATCCTTTTTCCAATTTTATATATATAATCTCTTGGGATTTTCCTTAATATTATCTGCCAGAGCTACCTCCTGTATCCTTTTGTCCCCCCTGATTTCCTTTTTTGGCTTGCTCCTCCAGGGATGCACTTGATCGCACCTGCCCCATGATTCCTTCTTGCCCAGAGCCTCAATATCTCTTATCATCTAAGTTATCTCATGCCACCTGCATTGCTCTTCACTCTAACAGGAACATGCATGTCGTTGACAAAAACATCACACTTTCCTGACATTCCTTTTCCTACAAACAACCTGCTCCAATCAACTTGAGTGAGTTATTGTCATAATCTGAAAGTTGGCCTTGCCCCAATTTAGAATTTAAATTTATGGGCAAGCCATGTCTCTATCCATAACTATCTTAAACCTAACAGACTGGTCCCAAAAAGTAAGAATGCAGAGTACTTTTTAAATGCTGAGAGATTGAGCAGTGTTGGTGTTCAGTTGGACCTGGATGTACTTCTACACAAATCACTGCAAGTTAACAAGCAGATACAACATCAATTAGGAAGCAAGTGATATGTTGGCTGTCATTACAAGTGGAAATGAGTCATTTTGTTTAGAGATGCAACATGGAAATGGGCCCCTCAGTCCACCAAGTCCGTGCCAATCAGTCATCTGCGTACGCTAGCCCATTCTACACTCTAGGGACAATTTACAATTTTACCAAGTCAATTAACCTACAAGCCAGTACATCTTTGGAGTCTGAAAGGAAACCAGAGCACCTGGGAATAACCCACGCTGTCATGGGACGAACATACAAACTCCATCCAGATATTACCCGTAGTCAGGATCGAACCCAGGTCTCTGGCACTGTAAAGCAGCAACTCTACCTTTGCACCACTATGCCACCCCTAAAGATGTAGAAGGGGAAATATATCTTTTGTAATGCAATATGGTGCTGGTGAGAGGCCACATCTGGAATATTATGAGGAAGCCTGATCGTTTTGCAGAAGAAAGGATCAACTGGCAAAGGGGGAGAGCAACAAAGGTTCATCCCGTGATTCCTGGGAAGTGAGGATTATATTTAAAGGAATAAGTAAGTGGGCTGGATCTAGAATTGAAATGAATGTGAGGTGATTTCAATGTAATGTGTTAAATACTTACAAGGTTTGATAGAGTGGACTCGAGGGTAATGTTTTCCTCAGATCAGTGCTTGCAGTCTCAATGTTTACCACAAAGTCAAGCATCCTCTACCTAACACGAGAATCCTCTACCCAAGAGTGTAGTGGAGTCTCGATCATCACAGATAATCAAAATGGAGATCAATAAACCTTTGGATGTTTGGGATTTGAGCAGGAAATTTGTACCAACATAAAATACCAGGCCTCATAGCGACAATATACTATGCAGCTGTGAGGGGCAGAATGGCCTCCTCCCACTTCTATTTCCTGTGTTGGGTCTTTTAAATGTTACAAAAAATTCTCATATTTTTCCTTACAGAGAAACTGGCCCAAGGTGTTCCACTTCCAAATGTGAAAAACCTAAAATTTTTAAATCCCAAAATTGAGGCGAACAAGGTGAGTTACATAAGATGATCTACATGATGTGAAATACGTGTGAATGAAGTTGGGTCAAAACAAATGTCATGAGGCCTCAGTTTCCCTTGAGGATACAAATGACTGGAGACCTATGAGAGACCTATATGTGACCTATGTTCACCTTGTCCCATCTTGGGAATATGGTTCTTTACTGTGAGCTCGCATTACAGTGCAGAGTTTCTACATCTTTTTTGGCCATCAGTTATGATGTTACGACTCCATTTATTAGTGTGATCCTGAGCCATTCCCATTGACTTTAAAATAACTTTAGCATTAAATGTTTTGGTGCCCGACTTTTTTTAATGTTGGAGTTTGAGGGAGTGCATTACTATGAATGAAATTACCTTTCATTTTCATGATATGGGTTTCAATTTAATCCCAGTGTAAAAAGTAAACACTGAGGCACCTTAAAAAGGTATAATCTTTCAATTCCTCAAATTGTTGAATATTTAGAGAGATATAAAAAAGAGCATCAAGCTTTTTAAATACTAAAGCGCAGCTCGAGCCTTTATTACAACTTAAAATGTTTACACAATTAGTGTTTGAGTACTGTAATCAGTTCTGGTTCTTAGACTTTCTGGTGGCCATCTTGGGGTGGGAGTGGGTGCACAGGTTATTGACAATGGTTCCATGATTGAGATGCTCCAGGTACACGACGAGGCTGGGGAAGACGGGATCTTGCAGTCCAGCTTCATAACTCCCTGAAATTGGCAACACAAACAGAAAGAGTGGTAAGGAAGTGTGCCTGCCTTCATTGGTTTTGGCATTGAGTATAAGAGTTAGGAAGTCATGATGCAACTCTATATGGCTTTTGTTCAGCCATTTGTGGAATAGTGCATGCAGTTATATGAATATCAGTACAGGGAGGATGTAAAGTGTTTGGAGAGGGTGCTAGGGATTTTCCAGAAGGCTGCCTAGATTAGCTTTTATTTGCCTCAAAGAGAAGTTGGACAAACTTGGATTATTTTCTCTAGAATGCCAAAGAGACCTGATAGAAGTATATGAATTATAGACGGTCAGAACCTTCAAGTTCAAGTGAGTTTATTGTCATGTGTCCCTGATAGGACAATGAAATGCTTGCTTTGCTTCAGCACACAGAACATAGTAGGCATTTACTACAAAACAGATCAATGTGTTCATATACTATAATATAAATATATACACACATGAATGATAAAGTGCAAATAACAGATGATTGGTTATTAATAATCAAAGTTTTGTCCGAGCCAGGTTTACTAGCCTGATGGCTGTGGGGAAGTAGCTATTCCTGAACCTGGTTGTTGCAGTCTTCAGGCTCCTGTACCTTCTACCTGAAGGTAGCAGGGAGATGAGTGTGTGGCCAGGATGGTGTGGGTCTTTGATGATAACTCCAGCCTTTTTGAGGCAGCGACTGCGCTGGAGAGGAAAATACCTTTTTCTCAGAGTGGAAATGTCAAAGACTAGAGAGCACGGCTTTAAGGTGAGAGGGACAAGGTTTAAAGGAGGCAGCTGCAATAGTGGTTTTTAAAAAAACATTTAGATAAACACATGGAATGAAGAGCTGTGGGATTGGTTATCATGTTCAACCCAGACATTGTGGGCTGAAGGGCATGTTCCCGTCCTGTGCTTTCCTAAGTTCTATGTTCTTGTAGGAGCAAATAAGGCAAACGGGAGATGTAGGGAGTGTTCAAAGCCGTGAGCAAGTTATGAGAATAGACGTGAGAAACTGGTTCCATGGGCAGGAGGCAGAACAAGGGGCAAGGATCTCGGGAGGTGACGTGGTGACCTGTTATGATCAGAAATGCTCTCCTGATAAAGTTGCCAAAACAGATCTAATAGTTACTTCCACAGAAGGAACTGGACATGGCATTGTCATTAATGACCAGAGAGGTGATATCATTAAAATCTCTTTCAAAGGATGTTTCAGTCACTGTGGGCTGAATGGCCTCCTGTGGTGTTTGGCTTTGTTTCATGAGATATAAACAGTAAGCTGTGGCATATCATGCATCTGGGCCAATAGATTTAAACTGTACTTTGAAGCAAGCACCGATGCCATGTGAAGGAAGATGGGAGAGCATTATTTTAATGTTAATATCTTGCTTCTTTTCAGAATATTCTGGTGATTGCAACTGATGTTGAATATCATCCATAACCAGCCGATACTTTGATGGGAAAGACAACTAGTCACTGATTGCTTTGGTTACCTTAAACGATCTGGCCATTTACTAAGCTGGGATTTTATCTAAGGCCACTGTTCAATTTTCTGCATGTTGTCAAATATTAATTTCTAGCTTGTTGGCTTTTAATCCAATATATTGCAAAAAAAAATAAGCTATTGTTAAACTCTATATGCAGAGTTTTTATAAATTTCCAAATTTGAACTTTTGTTTAGGACTTTCATGTCCAACAAAATTGTGCAGAAAGTGATTGCTTCTGAAATCTTCCTGCAAACGCTTTTGGGGAAAATATGAAGCAAAGATCAGGAAATTAAGAGGAACTAAGCTTTTCCTCTAACAAGTAAAAGTAATTGTGAAGCTTCATCATTTTTGATCGCTACTTTTCGTTGAGAAAGGGGTTGCGAGAAACTGTTGGTGTTTTGGAA
This sequence comes from Leucoraja erinaceus, assembly GCF_028641065.1. Classification (NCBI taxonomy): domain Eukaryota; kingdom Metazoa; phylum Chordata; class Chondrichthyes; order Rajiformes; family Rajidae; genus Leucoraja; species Leucoraja erinaceus. The sequence continues at coordinate 6,278,450 of NC_073397.1, read as the reverse complement.
CAATTTTCATTTGAGCTCAACAATTTGTGCTGAGCCCCAAACAGTGCACATTCCTCAGCATATCTGCGCATGGATATTTGTTATACCTAATAGTCATGAAACAACCTGCAAACTCTCTGTAGAGGCGCCTTCACTTTTCTTGCTGAGCTATACAAAAATAAAGATATGAAAGAAAAAGCAGATTTATTTATTTTTAGAGGTCAGAAATGAGAAGAAAAACCTACATGTTTTCAGTTGTGTGTTCTGCCAGTCATGATTCACTCCTCCTCAGAGACCCCTGATTTTAAACTAAGGAAGCATCAGTTTTAAATCAGTAGATTTCCTACACTTTCTTCTGGGGTTCCATGTAATGTCTCCTTTCATTGATATACAAGTACTGACAATTACATATTGGGGCTTATATGATCCATCTTTCCAAGATGCATCTGAAATAAACCAATTCTGGGTATTCTTCAGAAATGAATATAAATGAATATTCCTCGAGGATTGAATCTTCTGATCTTTCCCACACACTGGCTGTTATTTCTTTTGTCACAAGAAATTTCTGTTCACCATTGTGCCATCCAGTAGGCTCTGGTAATGATGTTAACTGAACATGTAGGATCATTCATGCATTGCTTTGTGTAATTATGTTGTGGTGCCTACTGTCAACACACTGATCACGAGAACCCATCTCCCAAACAAGTCCCAGCATTTCAACATGGCCCACGTCATGAAAACGATTCAATATTGTGGTTAACATAGGAAAGTAAGTAAGTAAAACCCCTGACCCACAGTGCAAGTTTATTCAAGAGCTCTCCCGAGTTTAAAAAAAAAATCAAACTCATGGTAAGCACGGAGAATGAACGTAGCAGGTACGTTGGAGTTCGGGGACATCTCTTGGTGGCTCGTAACGCTAATGGCATGCACTCGGGAAGACTCGCTAACGGCAGGTAAGCACGGAAAGACTCGTGAAGATTTTTCAACACATTGAAAATTGTCCACGAGAGCCCCGAGTACCGATGAGTGGCCATTACCGTAAATCTCCAAGTTTGAATCAGGGCAAACTCGGGAGAGCTCTTGGAATGAACTTGCACCGTGGGACAGGGCTATTAGTAAGTAAGTTTATTGGCCAAGTATTCACATACAAGGAATTTGCCTTGGTGCTCTGCCCACAAGTAACAACATGGCATTCAGTGACAGTTACGAATGATTCCGAAAACACTAAACATTAATAATAATAAAACATTAATGATAAAACATCATTGCAAACACCAAACAACAGCAAATTCACACTGCATGGAAACACTGTGTTCTTTCATATCGTAAATTTGAGGTAATATCAGAAAATGCTGGAAACATTGAGCAGGTCAGGTGGCATCTTTGAAGAAGAAAGAGTTGATGTTTCAGGTCTGGAACCCTTTGTCAGAACTGATTATGGTTATGGGTCTAGGACCTGAGACATTCATTGTTTCTCTCTCCAGAGAGGCTGCCTGAACTGCTGAGCATTGCCTGCATTTGCTGATTTTATTTCAGATTTCCATTATCTGTGGTTTACTTTTATTTTATTCTTCAATTTGAGATCATGTTTTCATGCGACAAACTCGCACAACACCTTGTGAGAAAATATTACTTCCCTAATTTTGCTTGTATCAGGTTGTGAGAATTAAAGGTCTTCAAAATGAAGAAGGGTTTTGGCCCGAAACGTTGCCTATCTCCTTCGCTCCATAGATGCTGCTGCACCCGCTGAGTTTCTCCAGCATTTTTGTGTACATTCAATTTTCCAGCATCTGCAGTTCCTTCTTAAACCCAATGCTGATCACATGCTGGGTATGCGAATACTCAGGAAATGACAATAAAGATATACAATACAATACTTCTAAAGCATTTATCTTCCTCGGTAACCATTACGGCCCTGCAAAGCAATAGTATCATAACTTCAAAATATACATTCTTGTATAATCACTTCAGTCAAGATTTGAGATGTTAGATTGAATTGCACATTCTATAAATAGCTTTACTCGACATTACTAATGGTGATGTGAAAAATATTTTGATTAACAAAGATATCAGTTGGAAATTAGAAAATGTTATCTACTGTAGATGATGCATCTAGAGATCCAGATCCCATTCCCAGCACAGAAAGAGGGTTGAATCCAGTTGACGATATCTTGGATGTACAGATCTAATTCACAGATGACTTTAAGGAAATGTTCTATCCTTATTGCATCTAACTTTGATGTGGTTCTGGGCCGGACACAGCCCCAAGCTAATTGGCCATTCCAAAACTCCACAATAACAAAAATAGATGAAGATTTGGCCCAAGGACTGTGGTTCTGCAGGTCAAAAGCAAATCCAGCCCAGACAAAACCTGCAAAATCTTCATCAAAAATCATGCCATGTGGCTGTGTTGTGTTTGCATGCTGACGGTGGGCCAGTCTTGTTGAGCCGTAGGATATTCAGGACGGGTTATATCACACATGATATGATGTTATGTAATTGCCAAATGAGTTCGCTGGGAAGAGAAGGGTAGAAATAGTAACCAAGGCTGGAGATGATAAGCGGAGAAGACACAAAGAAGCAGATGGTGTTATCTGATAAGAAAGGAAGGGGGGATTGAAATGTCGATCCAGTGGGAGGGATGAAGGATAGGGCCTGTTTCCATTCTGTATCTTTAAACTAAACTCTAAACTAAGCTACTAGGTGGAAACCCATGGGCTCACAGGAAGAGCGTGCAAACTCCACACAGATAACACCCAAGGTCAGTTTCTGGCATTGCATATGTGCTGCTTTATCAGCTCTATCTGAAGGAGGGTGGTGACACGAAACATTGCCTGTCCAAGTTCTCCAGAGATGCTGCCTGACCTGCAGAGTTACTCCAGCACATTGAGACTTTAGTACATCAATGTGTTGTGTTTGGACACTCCTTCCTGGGTTTCAAAAGTCAGAGTCCTGTATTATGATCATGAACAAATGGTCTGGCAGTTCTGATTGTTCACATAACTAATGTAGTGTTTCTATTTTCTCCCTAACAGTTTCTACAACATTTAAATCCATTATCATTATTGTTACAATTCTGATTGGCAGAAAACATAAATTATGTGACAGAGCGTGAAATAGACTGTGGCTTTTTGTTAGTTTGAAGTTGGCAGTTAGTTTTATAGTGCCGCTTGGTGCTGAGCTGTAAAGAATTAACTTGCTGATGTTTTACTACCCTTTAATAAGTAGGAGAGCTCTACCAACCATTTAAATAATTCAAGTTCAATTTGATTCAAATTTATCCCACAATACGCAATGTGTGATAACTAATCTTCAATCCATGCAAACACATCTACCCTAATAAAGGGAGCTACCATCTAATACATCAGACTTTACATTGATCCAGTGGCAGTTCCAGACCAGGAGAGGAGTGGCCATTAAATAAAGGCAGTCACCAACCATTGTTAACAACTTCAGAAGGTTTTGTTTGTAATTAAAAGTGAAATAAAGTATTTTTAAGTTAATTTTTCTTGTCATTAATTTTTTTTAATATAATTTTTAAATGTCTAATATCCGAAACATTTAAAAACACAACAAATACCATGAACGTCAATGAGTGGTCAAAGCCCGTCAGGTTGTGCTGAGGGCACTGCTTGAGGCCTGGTCACCTCTTGTGGTGCTTTGCATCCCTTTCACAAGGCACGGGCCTCCAGCAAGTTACATGGATAGGACAGGTTTGAAGGGATATGGATCAACCGGTATGGGCAAGTTGTGCCGAAGTTGTGCCGAAGGGCCTATTTCCACCTTGTATCACTCTATGTTGCCATGGTATGCCTCTTCCCTAGTCTGCTATGGCAGGTAAAAGCAGCCATGGGGTTAGCATGGGGTGAGAGAATAGCCTTGCTTTCTTATTTTAGATTCCAATTCCCACTGTTCCTTACGTCTGAACAAATACTGCAATTAAATTACAAAAGTGCTGTGTAAAGAGGTACAGAACTCGTGGCTCGCCTTAAAAATACCTGCTATGGATAGGTGACCATTTGGGCAACCAAAAGCAGTTCAGAGAAGCAGAGACCAAATGTTCGAAGTCCTCCTCCAGACAATACAAGCAGCATATTTAGTAAAGCTGAGGTCTTGTGGTAGCAAAATAATTCTCTGAAGCAGACAGGCTGAGTCCTTGGCATTCTGTTATATCACACAGGACATCACAAGTTATTAAAGATTTATTTCCAATTGAAATGTACAAAATCATGAGAGGAATAGATCGGGTAGATGCACAAAGTGTTTTTGCCCAGAGTAGGGGAATCAAGAACCAGAGGACATAGGTTGAGGGTGAGGGTGAGGGTGAGGGTGAGGGGGGGGGGAAGGAAAGGGGAAAGGGAAAGGGAAAGGGAAAGGGAAAGGGAAAGGAAGGGAAAGAAAATTTAACAGGAACCTGAGGGATAACTTTTTCACACAAAGGGTTGTGGGGATATGGAACAAGCTGCCGGAGGAGGTATTTGAGGCAGGGACTTGGCAACTTTTAAGAAACATACAGACAGGTACATGAATATGACAAGTTTAGAGGAATATAGAAAGGCAGGGGTGGGACATGAATGGCACATGTTGGTCAAGTTTTAGGTAGGACAAAACCTACCTGAATCGCCAAATCTGCCCACAGGCGCGATTTTTGGCAGGGGGGGTTTTAAAACGCGATTTTTACTAGGCTGTACTATGGCACGATGTTCAGCCTAGTAAATCATCAACGAAAAAATCGCTGGGCGCAAAAGTTGTTTTTTATAGGCCTCGATAATATAGTTAATAATTTTAAATTACTGTTCATTCCATGCCGCCCCAGTATCACTCTTAAAGTATGTACCTTATTTTTACATTAAATGGGGCTATATAAACCCTATATATCACGTTATCTATAACGAATTCATTTTGGGCTTTTTATATCCCGCAGTATTTTTCGCGGCATTTGAGGGCACTAATCTACGCGCTGTCAACATTCTAATCAGTAGAACCCACTGGAAAGCCGATTTAAATGGGCATTTATTTACAGCAATTGAACACTAAATTCCTTCCATTTGGCCTATAAATTAATGTAAATTAGATATAAAAATCATGTTATATTGTGAATTAATTGTGAATAATCTTTGGACACTTAGGCTATTTAAAAATGTTAATCTTTCCTTAAGAAATGGCCTGTTGACTATCCAAGATCACAGCTTTTTTGTAATGTCCATTGAAAATCAATAGGGAACAAGATGCTAATTTCCGAGTATGAAAATGGCCATAACTTTTTCAATACTTGAGATATGAAAGTGAATTTGGTGTCAAATTAAACTTATTGTTATGCTTTATCTGATGGGATAAATTGCAGACTTGATTTTTAAAATCTCAAAATTTTGTAACATTGCTACAAGTTGGGCCGAAGGGCCTGTTTCCATGCTGTATCACTCTTTGACTCTATGAACATATTTAGAATCGTACAGCCTTGCAACACACAATGTAGAGAAAAACAAAACAGGCTACTTGATCTGACATTTTTTATTGTGCTCCTGTTTGATCCAAGCCCTGTCTCACTTCTCTTTATCACACCCTTTTAGTATTCACTTCTATTTCTTGCTCTTTAATATGTCAACAACCCTTTGTTTAATCGTATCTATACGAATGCTTCAACTACCACTCCTGGCAACAAGTTCCCCATTTGAATTTCCCTCTGGGCAAAGAATTTCCAGAATTGCTCTGCTCCCCACCAGTTGATATTCCCCGTCTGTCAAAACACATCTGCAGTAAACACAAGGCAGGAGACTTTTAAGAGCCCGGTTTTAACAGTGTTTCTTAATAACAATGTTAGTCCTGGTCCTGCTTTTATCATCTTTGACACCTATTAGTTACAGTGCCTCTGTGGTGACCAGAATTGCTCACAAATCGACCACTTCTTCAAAATCTAGTTCCTGGGTTACTCATCTCAGTAAAGTACACGTCAAAAGTCAGTTTTCAGGAAGGATTAATGCTGATGTTTCAATAAAGTGCTGAGTTAGTGCTGTGCTGCTGGACCTGCACTCCATCAAAGCAAAAGCTGCCTGAATTTATAAAATGCTGTTAACAAATCAGCAGAATAGAACTCTGATAACCCGGCTCCCTTGGGATTTTGGAATGCTGCACCAGCAGGTTTTCTGGACTATTGGATATTAACGCATAACACGTTTACTTTTGAACAAATTCCAATGAACTTAGCACATGCTGTCAATAGGATTCTGTAAATCGAAATAGTTTCAAGTTGGTTACAAACTGCGTAATGAACTATGAGCTACAGTAACAACTTCAGTTTTATACTACAGCAAATATTATATTTCAAATAACCAGAATAAACATGAAAATAAATAAACAAAGGAATACAAGCAGCACAAACAGGAGATTTGGAATCTGATAAAGGAAAAAAAAACAAAATGTCTACACCCTCTACACATCAATGATACAAACTGTACCAACCAGCTCCATGCCATGCTGATGAAGGCAGGAAATACGTGGCAATTTCTGCAACCAGATCACACATTCAGACACTTGAGATTGAACCGTGGTGTAAAGTTATGAAGCATCATACAGACACTGCTTTTTGTTAATAGAACAAAGGTGGCTTTCTGTACATTTTTAAAGTGAACAACTGTGTTTGCTTCGGAATTAAAGCACCACAAACAATATGCCAAAGAAGATCAAAAATAATAAATTCCAATTAAAATCCAGCTTTCAAGTTCTCATTCACCTGAAACTTGACAGTGCCAGATTTGACAAGTACACTAACTGATGTCATTCTTGTCAGCTTTCATTTCAGATGGCATTCATTCCTGTCAGCAGAAATTCAATTCTTGGAGCTGGTGATGAGCACTCGTTGTTCTAGATCAACAATGTGCGCTCTTTACACAAAATATTCACAGATTGGATAACCATCCCCATTTTGGAATCATACTCAAAGACAAGGTAATTAATTTGCATTATCTCATTGTATGTACACAATAATATTAAATCATTTTTTTAGTTTAGTTTATTATTGGCACAATAAAACCTTTTGTTTGAGTGCTGCCCAGTCAAAGAAAAGACTACATATAAATACAATCAAGTGCAGGGATAAAGGATAAAGGGTACAATCTATTAGTGCAGAGATTTCAAGTTTGCCAAAGTCTGCTTAAAGATAGTTCAACAGTCTCCAAAGAGGTCAGGATTACTCTCTAGCTGAGGAAAGGGCCATTCTGTTACCTGATAGGAGCTGGGAAGAAACAGTTCCTGAATCTGGAGGTGTGCAGTTTCAAACTACAGTACCTCCTGCCTAATGGGAGAGAGCAGAAGAGGAAATGACCAGGGTAAGGCTGGTCGTCGATTATGCTGGTGGCCTTGTCGAGGCAGCGTGAGTATAGTTGGAATCCATGGGAGGGAGGCTGGTCTGTGCGATGGTCTGGGCAATGTGGACATTCTCTACAATTTCTTGCGGCCTTGAATGGAAATGTTCCCAAACCAGGCTGTGATGCATCCTGATAAGGTGGTTTCTACAGCACATCTGTAGAAGTTGGGGACATGTCAAACTTTCTAAACCTTCTAAGGAAGTCGAGGTGTTGGTGTGCTTTCTTGGCCATAGCTTCAATGTGGCTGGTCCAGGAAAAATATGTGGTGATATTTATTCCTAGGAACTTGAAGCTTTTGTCCATGTCTAATTCGGCACCATCAATGTAGACTGGGGTGTGTATACTGCTTCACTTCCTGAAATCAATCACTATTTCCTTTGTCTCGCTAACATTGAGGAAGAGGTTGTTGTCTAAGCACCAAGTTACAAGGTTCCTAATCTCCTTTCTGTACTCCGTCTTGTCATTATTCTATAACTGGCCCACTCCAGTGGTGCCGTCTGCAAACCTGTCAATTGAGTTGGATTGGTATTCCACTGCACAGTCGATAGTATATAAGATGTGTTATAGGGGATTGAGAACTTATTCTTGCAGGGCACCAATAGACAATAGGTGCAGGAGAAGGCCATTCGGCTCTTCGAGCCAGCACCACCTTTCAATGTGATCATGGCTGATCATCCCCAATCAGTGCCCCGTTCCTGCCTTCTTCCCATATCCCCTGACTCCGCTATTTTTAAGAGCCCTATCTAGCTATCTCTTGAAAGCATCCAGAAAACCTGCCTCCACTGCCCTCTGAGGCAGAAAATTCCACAGACTTACCACTCTGTGAGAAAAAGTGTTTCCTTGTCTCCGTTCTAAATGGCTTACTCCTTTTTCCTAAACTGCTGCCCCTGGTTCTGGACTCCCCCAACATGGGGAACATGTTTCATACCTCTAGCTTGTCCAAACCCTTAACAATCTTACACGTTTCAACGAGATATCCTCTCATCCTTCTAAACCCCATTTGTAACTAAGCCCAGCTGCTCCATTCTTTCAGCATATGACAGTCCCGCCATACCGGGAATTAACCTTGTAAACCTACCCTGCACTCCCGCAATAGCACTGTTGAGAATTATCGTAGACTGATCTGTGCCCTATTCTCACTGATTGTGGTCAGTGGGTCAGGAAGTCGATGATCCATTTGCACAAAGGAGCGCTAACTCCACGTTCCACAGGTGTGGAGATGTGCTTGGATGGGATAATGGCATTGAAAGCAGAGTTGTAGTCGAAGAGTAGGTGTCTGATGTAGGTGTCTTTCAGGGATGAGTGCAGGGCTAGGGCGATGGCATCATCCGTGGACCTGTTGTGGCGGTTGGCGATCTGCAGTGTATGAAGGCTACTTGATAGACTGGAGTTAATATGCGACTTAACCAGCCTCTCAAAGCACTTCATGACAGTAGGTGTCAAGGTCAGTAAACGGTAGTCATTAAGGCATGAGATTTTGATTGTCTTTGACACCAGGATGATAGTGGTCTTCCTGAAGCAGATGGGTACCTCGGAATGGAGTAGGAGAGGTTAAAGATGTCCATGAACAATCCTGCAAGTTGGTCCGTGCTTGTCATAATGATGCAGCCAGAGAATCCATCCGGGCCAGTTGCTTTCCATGGGTTCACCCTCAGGAAAGCCGATCTCACCTCTGCAACGGTGACAGGGCACAGTCGAAACTGTCAGGACAGATGTTATTGCCCTGTTGACCTTCTGCTTAAAGTGAGCATAGAATGCATTGTTCATCAGAGTGGGATGCGCTATCGCCAGAGATGCTGCCTGATTTTGCTTGATAGCCCATTGTAGATATTAGGCTTGCTATGTGTAGGAAAGAACTGCACATGCTGGTTTAAATCAAAGATGGACACAAAATGCTGGAGTAAGTCTGAAGTCTGAAGAAGGGTCTCGACCCAAAACATCACCCATTCATTCTCTCCAGAGATACTGCCTGTCCCGCTGAGTTACCTCAGCATTTGTGTCTATCAGGCCTTGCTATAGTTGACGGGTGTTCGAGTGGTTACGCTGGGACTCTAGTTTGTCTTTTAGCATCCCGGTTGACCTGAGCAAAGATCACAGCAAGATTTCTTGTACCACTCGGGATCGTTTGACTCGTACACTTAGATTGGACTTGTACGTCACAGATTGGATACCGTCCCACTCACAAGTATTGCTTCCCCATTTCGGAATCATACTCACAAATAAGGTAATAAATTGGTATTAATCAAATAATGCCACAATGGTCATTCCATTTGAATTAGAGTTTTATAAAGGGTAAATGCAGAAAATAAAGTTTTAATTTATCTCAATAGTCAATAGTCAATAGTCATTAGTCTATTTAATTGTCATTTGGACCCCTGGAGGTCCAAATGAAATGCCGTTTCTGCAGCCATACATTACACACAAATAGACCCCAGACACAACATAATTTACATTTTACATAAACATCCATCACATAGCTGTGATGGAAGGCCAAAAAAAAAATTATCTCTCCACTGCACTCTCCCCCCTCATGTGAGAAAGGAATGGATTATGTAACAATCTTAATACTCTCTGGCTATAATCCATTTGGAGTGGCTGTTTGAGGTCTGGAAACCATCTCTGGAAAAGGAAAGGAAATGTGGAGTGCAGATACTGGGCCCAAGCATTGTACCACAAGGCCAGGTTGCACACATTAAAGTTCTATTCCCTTGAGTACAGAAATAAAGAGGTGATTTAATGCAATTTTGAATATGATTGAAGGGGTTGATAGGGAAATCAGACGCATATTTGGGGAACAATATAAGTGCTGGAGTAACACAGCGGGCCAGGCAGCATCTGTGGAGAACATGCATTGGTTACATTTCGGGCCAGGACTCTTCTTCAGACTAATTGTGTTGAGGGGAAGACAGCTGGAAGGGAGGAGAGGCAGGTCAAAGCTGGCCAGGCGATAGGTGGATATAGGTGAGGGTTTTTTTGGATAGACAGATGGTTGCACAAAGACCAGAGATGAAAAAAATAAAAATGTGAGATAAGGATTGTAGAGTTACGAATAGTGAAGCCAGAGGAAGGAATGTAGAGGGAAGGCTTAAACAGGTCCGAGTCCAGGCGGGGTGCAGGGAAGAGAGAGGAGAGGGATTTAAAAGTTGGGGGGTGAATTTAGTTATCTACCTCAAACAAGAGAATTCAATGTTCATACTGTTGGGTTGTAAACTACCCAAGTGGCACATGAGGTTTTGTTCCTCCAGTTTGCATGTGGCATCACTCTGGCAATGTACGAGGCCCAGGACAGGAACGTCAGTACGGGAATGGGAAGAGGAGATAAAATGGTTAGCAACTGGGAGAACCAGTAGGCCTTTGCCACTGAGTGCAAGTGTTCAGCAAAACGATTGTCAAGTCTACACTTGGTCTCGTCGATGTACAGGAGGCCACATCAGGAATACCCGATGCAGTAGATGAGTTTAGAGGAGGTGCGGGTGAACCTCTGTCTCACCTGGGAGGGTTACTGGGGTACCTAGATGGATGTGAGGGAGAGGGTATGCCTGCCCCGCTGAGTTACTCCAGCACTTTGTGCCTTTTTTTTGTAAACCGGCATCTGCAGTTTTCTTGTTTCTATGGTATAATCTATGGTAAGTGATAAGCCATTCAGTGGTAACATTGGGAAGCATTTCTTCATGAAAAAGTTCAAGTCAAGTTTATTGTCATATGCACGAGAACAGTCAGGTACAGGTACAATTGACTCAAAGTAGTGGAGTCTGCAAACAGATCGACCAGAACTGCTTGAAGGGCTGAATTGCCTACACCTGCATTTAATTTGTATGTTTTTGTATGTCAGCTATATTCTCATTCAGTGGTCAAACTGGTTCTAGTGGTGGAATGCCCCATTTCTGTATTCCTTTACCATTAATTTGAAATGCCGGCATTAAGTTTCACATCATATGATACACAGGGTGTTGAAATACTGTATTTGCTGTTAAACTGCAATACACCTTGATGCATCATTTGAGTAATCTCATGTTTCAACTTTAAACAGAGCTCTATGCACACTATCCTGCATAAATGATAAAGGAAATAGGTCATTGTTTTCTGTAGCCTAGGTTAAAACAAATATAGACCCAACAAGATGACTTTGAGGCTAGAACAATGCAAGATTTACTTGAAGTTGGAGAAATTAATATTCATACCACTGGGTCGTAAGCTGTCCAAGCGAAATATGAGATGTTGCTCCTCCAATTAGCGTTGGCATCACTCTGACAATGAAGGAGGCCTAGGACAGAAAGATCAGGATGGGAATGGAAAGGGGAATTAAAGTGTTTAGCAACTGGGAGATCAAGTAGGTTCAGCGAAACGATCGTCCAGTTCACGTTTGGTCTCGCCGATGTATAAGAGTCCACACCTTGACCAATGGATACAGTAGATGCGGATAGAGGTAAGCTACTGACTCGTACAACTATCTAGACTACACTTCTACCCATCCTGATTCTTACAAAGATTCTATCCTCTACTCCCAATTCCTCCTTCTACGTCGCATCTGCGCCCAAGATAAATTGACCAGGACTTCTGAGATCCTCATTCACTTAGGGAATGGGGATTACCCCCTTCCATCAAAGATGAGGTCTTCACACGTGTTTCCTCGGTGTTTCCTTTATCATTGTTGCTTTTTTACATATCTCGCATTCGTTTTTCTCTATCTCTCTAGAGCACCGTCATTATCTCTCGTTTCCCTTTCCTCTGTCTCCAAGTCTGAAGAAGGGTCTTGACCCGAAACGTCACCTATTCCTTTTCTCCAGAGATGCTGCCTGTCCCACTGAGTTGCTCCAGCTTTTTGTGTCTATTTTCAAATTTGTAGGTTAATCAGCTGCCATAAAAATTGTAAATTGTCCCGTGTGGAGAATAGTGCTGGTGTATGGGAATCGCTGGTTGGTGCGGACTCGGCAGCTGAAGGGCCTGTTTCCATGCTTCATCGCTGAACTAACCTGAACTAAAATTTCCATCCTGGGGAAAAGTTGCTGACTGCCTACCTTCTCTATGCCTCTCATTTGTTTATATTCTTCAATCAGATCTTCCTTCTAGCTCTGGCATTTCAGAGAAAAAAAATCAAGTCCCTTCAATCTCTCTGTGTGGCTAATGCCCCCCTCATCCAGGCATCATTCTGGTAAGGGACACAAACTGCAGAAGTAATCTATGTCTTCTTTTCTAAACCAGCACCTGCGGTTCCTTGTTTCATAATTCTGGTAAATCTCCTCTGCACACTTTCCAAAGTCTCCACATCCTTCCTGTAATGGGCAAACCGGAATTGCATGCAAACCTCAATGTCCTAAAAAGCTGCATCATCACTTCTTGACTCTTATACTCAATGCCCCGGCCAATGAAGACAAGCATAATATATGCGTTCAAAACAGTAATACTGTATGTCAAGTTATATAAGCCAATTCACAAATCTATCTATTTACTTGTCTATCTACCTACCTATGTACCTGTCAAAGCGTTTTTAAATGGTGTTACTATACCGGCCTCAATTACTTCCTCTGGCTGCTTGTTCCATCTGCCCATTGCCTTCTGTGTGAAAAAGGCTCGCATTACCCATATTATACCCCATTTGTCAACATTTTGTCCACTTACGAACCTACCAGCATCTCTATACTGTAACATCATGCCACATTTGTGTAGGAAGGAACTGCAGATGCTGGTTTAAACTGAAGACGGACACAAAAAGCTGGAGTAACTCAGCGGGACAAGCAGCATATCTGAAGAGAAGGAATGGGTGATGTTTCGGGTCTCTCCAGAGATGCTGCCTGTCCCGCTGAGTTACTCCAGCTTTTTGTGTCTATCATCACATATTTCCTTTCCCCATGGTTCTGTGTCATTTGTACATTTGTCTATAGCACATTTCCAGCTCCCAAAGGTCTCAGTTTACATCTTCAAAATTATCCCTTGTGAGCTACTAGCTCTGCTTAATGAATCCTTTGCCTGAATTAATAAATTACCTCCAGCACCAGTAACCTTGCTGAATGCCTTCTGAAAATTAAAATATATCCCCGTTACTCATTTCACTCTGCAACACTCTAGGTAATACATTCTTAGATATGACTTCCCCTTCAAGAATCCATGATGCTCTTTGATCAGGTTATGATTTTTCCCATTACTTCCTTGGTAATTTTTCTGGAAATTTTCCAACAAAAGATGTTCAGCTCATCAGCGAATGGTTATCCATTTTTCCCTTCTCTTCTCTTTTCGGATAAGGATATGACATTGGCAGGATTTCAATTCTCTGGCACCTCTTCAGAATCAAAGGGGTTTGAGTAGATAACAACAGCTACATCCACCATCTCATCCACAGTGACAGATGTTTCATTATTTGTGCAATCTTCTACTGTAATGACTGTCTAACTCTTGTGCCATTGCCCAATTCTCCATAAATATTTCCTCAGCTTCAATCACTCACAGGGTTCAATGTTTGCTTGGAACTTTCTGTTCCTTATTTATAAGCTTAAAGAAACTCTCATTCTCCCTTTACATATTTCTTACTAGTAGGTTGGCCCTTGGTTTATTTTCATTTTCTTCTGGACTAATTTTCAGTCCTCCTCTGTTGGTTTCTAAATTTGTCCCAGACTTAGCACTTACCACAAGCTTTTGTCCCTTTATTCACTTGCTCTTTGAACCTAATGTCTCTTTAACTTGTAGACACAAGGAACTGCAGATGCTGGTTTACCAAAAAGGGCACAAAGTGCTGGAGCAACTCAACAAGTGAGGCAGCATGTCTGGACAACATACTGTAGATAGTGACGTTGAATATCCATGTTGCCCAGGAATGCTGCCTAAACCATTGAGCACTTCAATACAATACAATACAAAACGGTTTTATTCGTCACATTGCACATAAGGTGCAAGTGAAATGAATTTGCCAGCTGCGGTACAATGATAAAGAACACACAATACACAATAAAAATTTAACACAAACACAAACATTCATCACTGTGGTGGAAGGCACACAATTTGGCCAGTCCTTCATATATTTTATATCTTTTAACTTCCTTGATGAGAAATGATTTGTTCATAACTTCTTACAAATCTTGTTGGGAGTCATAAATTAACTCCTTACGTCTCACTCACAGCCTGCCAGTTGTTTTGCCTTTTACCTGCTAATCTATTTGCTCAGAGCACATCAGTTAACCCTATCCTCATTCTTTTATAATCTATATATATATATATTACTAAACTCTCATTTTGACCACTGCGTTGTAATTAAATTTGCCGAAAAACGATCCACCATAGCGCTACGATTTATCGCCAGCTTACTCACCATTCTCCTCTGCTGCAAGTCAAATACGTTTTGTTCCGATCAGTGAAATAGTACAAAAGTTATGAAGGTTTTCAAGGCTCCCCCTCCCTGAGACACTACATCTTGAAAACATGAGACTTGTCTTAGCAGGAAAATCAGAGCAATTTTCAAAGACATGGATTCCTTTCATTGATTCATTACAAGGATAGTATGGTGCAACACAACTTCGGAATTAAACCAATTTACGGACTGGGTGATGGGTGGGGAGAGAAATGAAGCAGGTATATCAACACTTTTATTTTCCGTTTTTGTCTTTTTATTTCTTTACGTTTTTCCTATTTCTTTTACTTATTCACTCTTCGACTACACTCATTTGGTAGCTTAGGGGTTCTATTCTTACACATTCACTATCTCTTTCATTTTCTTTCTTTCTTGCATCTTTCTCTCTTTTTCTATTTCATCTTTGTTAAAATTAAAATTGAAACTGTACAATAAATGTATTATGTCATGTGCCACGGTTTATAATTTTGTACACTGCTTCTAATAAAAATATTTTAAAAACTTTTTTTTAATATAAAAAAAGAAAAAAAAAAAAGGTCCCCTCCTCCCAAACACAGACCCACTCCCCCACCCCCACCCCCACTTTCCCCCCTCCCCCACACCCCCCCCCCCACACCCCCACACCCCCCTCCCCCACACACCCCTCCCCATAGTGGTGGAACATTGCTTTGAGGGAATGGGTAGCGATGGGGAGGACAGGCCTCCTGTGAGACTGGGTCCCAGCGGGTCCCACTTAGTCTAGAATACTATTACTTGTTTGTGTGTGTGTGATTGAGATGGTATCTACGCCAAAACGGTACACGGTAGCGCTTACTCACCTTACTCACCTTGGTCCCGTGGTCATTCCTATAAAATTTCGATCCCTTTGATCTTTTATTTCACAAGTTATTCATAATTTTTAAGATTAAGCATTCAAGTTTAAGAAGAATTAACAGCTAAATCCTTGCGGGCCCAGCTTGCAACAAAGTTGCAATCGAGTCCTTTCAGCAGGTTTTAAGCTCAACGGAAGAGGGCAATTGCATTATTTTTTAATGTCCTCGAAGCAAGAGTGGGGGGGTGGGGTGGGGGGAGGCAGTGCTGGGGATACGCCCCTACACAGTTGGGAGCTATGGGTGAGTGCTGGAATATGGGGGAATGAGTGAGTGGTGGAATATTGCGTTGGGGAATGGGTTGAGTTGGGGGACCAGGCCTCACATGTGTCAGGGACCCAACGTGTCTCACTCATGGGACTGTCCCACTGTACGAGCTAATTCAAGAGTTCTCCCGAGTTTCCCCTGATTCGAACATCGGAGAATTACGGTAATAGCTGCTCGTGGGTACTTGGGGCTCTCGTGGACATTTTTCAACATGTTGAAAAATCTTCACGAGCTTACCGCGTTTCC
The DNA here is from genome assembly GCF_028641065.1 of Leucoraja erinaceus. Lineage (NCBI taxonomy): Eukaryota > Metazoa > Chordata > Chondrichthyes > Rajiformes > Rajidae > Leucoraja > Leucoraja erinaceus. The sequence continues at coordinate 6,262,386 of NC_073397.1, read as the reverse complement.
TGAGTACCTGCCGTTAGTGTTACGAGCCGCTAAGAGACGTGCTGAGCTCTGACGTCCCGCTACGTACATGCTACGTGCTTACCACGAGTTTGATTTTTTTTTAAACTCAGGAGAACTCTAGAATTAGCTTGTAGAATGGGACAGCCCCTTAAGTTTATTTCCATTAAAAACTCTCCTCTTTCTTCCTCTCTATACACCTCTTTTGTTCTACCCCTCTTTTTTTTTAGAAATGTGCAATACATGATTTGTAAGTTTGCAGATGACACTAAAATAAGTGGCATCATAGATGGTTATCAAGAATAACAGCAGGATTGTGATAAGCGGGGAATGGTTAATGGAGTTTGATTCAGATAAGTATGAAGTATTGCATTTTGCAAAATCAAACCACGGCTGGATTTATAGTTCTCTCTAGTAAGCATCCTCGGTAGTGCTGTAGAGCAAAGATATCCAGGAGTACAAATACATAGTTATCTGAAAGTGGCATCGCAGTAGACAAGGTGACAAAGAAGGCTATTAACATGCAGACCTGCATCTGACAGGGAATTGAATATAGGTGTTGAGAGAAGGTACAAATTGCTGGAGGAGCACATAGTCTTCTCCCAGGGTACAGGAACCAAGAACTAGACATCATAGGTTTAAGGTGAGAGGGGAAAGATTTAACAGGAACCCCTCACAGGCAACTTTTTCATGGCAATATGCAGAGTACTGCCCTGCCAACTACAAATTCAGAATGTTCAGAAGGATAGTAGAATTAGGCCATTCGGCCCATCGTCTACTCCACCACTCAATCATTGCTGATCTACCTCCTATCCCCATTCTCCTGCCTTCTCCCCATAACTTCTGACACCTGTACTAATCAAGAATCTATCTTTCCCTGCCTTAAAAATATCCACTGACTTAGCCTCTATAGCCTTCTGCGGCAAAGAATTCCAGATTCACCACCCTCTGACTTAAGAAATGTATCTTCCTCTTCTTCCTACAAGAGTGTCCTTTAATCCTGAGGCTATGACCTATAGTCTGAGACTCTCCAACTAGTGGAAACATCCTCTCCACATCCACTCTATCCAAGCCTTTCATTATTCTGTATGGTTCAATGAGGTCCCCCCTCATTCTTCTAAACTCTGTGGTTGAGGCAGGTACAATAATGACATTTAAAAGACATTTGGACATGTAAACAGATTGGGACGCTTTCGAGGAATGTGTGCCAAGCGCAAGCAGAGTGGACTTGCATTTGATCAGCATGGGTTAGTTGGGCTGAAGAGCCTGTTTCAGTGCAATACGACTCTGTCTATGACACCCCCTCTATTGCCTGCTTGTTTGCCATTCAGATTCAGACAGTGGCACTGATCCAGTTTTGCCCCATTGTTTGTATAACTGGTATAGTTAGTTATCCATGCATGCTGATGTCATTCTTTACCATTGGTGTCAGCTTCTCTGGAATTTTTTTTAACAGCATGAGCAAATTTATATTATACTTTAATTGACTTCCTGTTTAGGTTTATGAGCCAATTGAAAAGCTGGGCATTACAGAAACACACATAGAAACATAGAAATTAGGTGCAGGAGTAGACCATTCGGCCCTTTGAGCCTGCACTGCAATTCAATATGATCATGGCTGATCATCCAACTCAGTATCTTGTACGTGCCTTCTCTCCATACCACCTGATCCCTTTAGCCACAAGGGCCACATCTAACTCCCTCTTAAATATAGCAAATGAACTGGCCTCAACTACCTTCTGTAGCAGAGAATTCCACAGATTCACCACTTTCTGTGTGAAAAATGTTTTTCTCATCTCGGTCCTTAAAGATTTCCCCCTTATCCTTAAACTGTGACCCCTTATTCTGGACTTTCCCAACATCGGGAACAATCTTCCTGCATCTAGCCCAGTGGTTCCCAACGTGGGGCGTACGCCCCACAGGGGGGCAATTGAGCGCGACTGAGGATGTCTGGGTCCAAATTTTTTTTTTTTTTTTGATTTTCCATCAGCTAAACATATGTAGTTTATTTTTCAGATGTTATTGATCATTATTATTATTTTATTACCACCTAATGTTTTTTTCTTTTTTTTTTACAATTTTTTAGTAATTTCTTGCTCAGAACTTTAACTGTCTTTTGTTTATTTCATTTTTCTTTTTCATGGATGCCATGTTCTTTTGAAGCTTGTTTAAACCAAGGTATTGGCGTTTTAAGCTTCTTCAGCTGAAACGGAGTTCACTTTTTAAATGATAAGAATTATATATCACCACATGGGGGGGGGCATGAGGATTTTAGAGGTGATTAGGTGGGGCATGGCCAAAAAAAGGTTGGGAACCACTGATCTAGCCTGTCCAACCCCTTAAGAATTTTGTAAATTTCTATAAGGCCCCCCCTCAATCTTGTTGCCTCATATTGTGTTTTGAATTGAATTCTGTCTTTAATTTGTGTACTAGTCATGTCTCTACTATTTATTTCATTCCGCATACATGTTTTTCCTCTACTTGCTAAATTTTTGTAAGGTGTCCTTGAGACTCTTGAAAGGCGCCCATAAATAAAATTTATTATTATCATTATTAATCTTCTAAATTCTAGTGAGTTCAAGCCGAGTCTATCCAGTCTTTCTTCATATGAAAGTACTGACATCCCAGGAATCAGTCTGGTGAACCTTCTCTGTACTCCCTCTATGGCAAGAATGTATTTTCTCAGATTAGGAGACTAAAACTGTCTCACCAAGACCCTGTACAATTGCAGTAGAACATCCCTGCTCCTATACTCAAATCCTTTTGCTATGAATGCTAACATACCATTCGTTTTCTTCACTGCCTGCTGCACCTGCATGCCTACTTTCAATCTGAAGAAGGGTTTCGGCCCGAAACGTTACCTATTTCCTTCGCTCCATAGATGCTGCTACACCCGCTGAATTTCTCCAGCATTTTTGTGTACCTGCCTACTTTCAATGACTGGTGTATCATGACACCCAGATCTTGTTGCATCTCCCCTTTTCCTAATCGGGCACCATTCAGATAATAGTCTACTTTCCTGTTTTTGCCACCAAAGTGACATTTATCCACGTTAAAGGTATACAAAAATGCTGGAGAAACTCAGTGGGTGCAGCAGCATCTATGGAGTGAAGGAAATAGGTGATGTTTTGGGCCGAAACCCTTCTCCAGACTGATGGGGGGTGGGGGGGAGAAGGAAAGAAAAAGGGAGGAGGAGGAGCCCGAGGGCAGGGGGATGGGAGGAGACAGCTCGAAGGTTAAGGAGGGTTAAGGTTTATCCACATTATACTGCATCTGCCATGCATTTGCCCACTCACCCAGCCTATCCAAGTCACAAACAACAACGTTACCAGAGCCTATGTTCAAAATCTTGGAAAGGATTAATTTCTTGTGTTTTGTGCTTCAGTCTTGGTGTCTGATTTCTTCAGAAGGTATGACAACTAGTATTGTTTCAATTCATCTCATCCAGTAAATCCATTCTTGCCTCTTTACAGTCTTCCTTTACATTGCTATTATCATGATTTACTCCAAGCTATCACGTGAGGTGAATTTCAGACTGATCTGACAATATTAAGAGTTCACTATGCCAGCTACTCCGATTCTTAAGATTGTTTGTCTAATTTCTTCTGCTTCTTCCCCCCCCCACTGCCTTTGTAAAACACACACACACTGCACATAGTCTGACTGTGATATACACACCAGCAACATAGTAATTTTGAAATGCTAGGGTGCATTTTAACTTTACCTTGTATTTCCTGATCTAAAATAACAAGGCGTAGACTTGGCTGAATTGACAAAAATGCCGAGCTGAATGCCAAACAATAACTGTTTGATTAATTCAACTAAACATCACCAAACTTGCAATCTTTTGCAAACCCAAAGGACGTCTTGAGCTGCCTGTTGAAGTTACTGGAGCCAAGGAAGGATTTGGACGGCTTGTAAAACGGTAGGATTGAAGAAGTCTTGAAATATGAATGGGGGGTGGAAAAATGTAAAGGAGGAAATTGCAGGCATTGGGACAGTCGGCTTACGATTTAGTTTGAAAAAGTGGGATAAGAGGTGAGAGAAGATGTCAGAAGTGGGGATCAGTTTGGGCAGACAGGGTGGATCACAGATCTTCCGGTCACTAGAACGCTCAGAGCAATAGAGAAATATAAGTACAAAATTAGGAACTTTGGGTTAATGAGAGCTAATGGAAGTCAATGAGGAAATAATATGAGAAAGAGTCAAGCTAAAACTTCCATAGAGAATACAGACAGGGAGACTGTGTGAGTGATCAAGTCAGGGGATATCAGAGGCACAGAGAGGGGTTCCAAGTGGTAATTATACACAATGAGCGACGTTAAAATGTGATAGAAAGTTGAAGGCAGGAAATGTAGTTCAAGCTCAGGAAATTGAGTAACCATCAGATGACGCAAGCCGAAATCAAATATTTCAGCAGCTTCTGCTTTTTATGTTGTTTAAATAGACTCGGTCCATCAGCGACCTGCCGTCTCGCTCTATCCTGGCGGAGACGACGTGGAGATGTTGCCCAGACTTTGCATTGTGACGACCGCTCTCCTGTTTCTTGCCTCGTGCATCTTGTGTACAAACCCAGGCTTGAAAGCGAGAGTAACGCAGAAAGCGTTGGACTATGGTGAGTGTGGACATCTCTCGGCTTTTATTCTGTAAAATTTGAAGCACTTTAAACAACTGCCACATGTCACGGCTCAATCTGCCATAGTGAAAGTGGAAACATTTCTGTAAGATTGAAAACTTGAAAGGAATGTGCTACAGATAGAGAGGGGTGTTGAGGGCTGGGTAAATCAGACATGATCATCTTCAATGGAGGCTTGATGGGGTGACTGACATACACCTGTTCCTGTCTATTTGTACTCGATATCCAGGGCATTATCCTGAATGTTGCTTTCTTACCTTTATGCAATCTTCAAAATATCGCCAACTTCTGCCCTACTCCATCCCTTGAGACTGCTGGAATGCCCCGTTCTATTATTGTGGCCTCAGATTCTTTCTCTATTCCCACAGTTATCAATAGACAATAGGTGCAGGAATAGGCCTTTCAGCCCTTCGAGCCAGCACCGCCATTCACTGTGATCATGGTAGATCATCCACAATCAATATCCCATTCCTGCCTTCTCCCCATATCCCCTGACTCCGCTATTTTTAAGAGCTCTATCTAACTCTCTCTTGAAAGTATCCAGAGAAGTGGCCTCCACTGCCTTCTGAGGCAGAGAATTCCACAGATTCACAACTCTCTGGGCGAAAGGTTTTTCCTCATCTCCGTTAAATGGCCTAACCATTATTCTTAAACTTTCTTTCTTTTCTTTTAAAATCTTTTTATTAATTTTTTTCAAAAGCAAAAACAAAACAACATCAAAAAAACAATAATGATAAACATAACAGTGATATTGATACATAGGGATCAGGATTACATTAATAAGAAGTATGACCTAAGTATGAGTCCAGTGTCAAAATACACATTGGGCATAGACCTCCCGGTCTCTATGTAAATATCGTTAACTGTTTAAAAGAGAACTCGTATAGATAAAAACATGAAGATAGAAAGGATAAAAAAAGAAAAAAGAGAAAAAAGAAAAAAACAAAAAACCCACTAAACAAAAAAAAAAACAGAACAAAATCTGGGCTACAAAGAATTTCAACAATTTAAGTCCCAGTTTGTCGTCAAGTCCGTTCCACCGTATAAAGGTAAAATAATTATTATAGCGGTTGGAGAGGGGACAATTTATATTGTATGAAAATGTTGAATAAAGCTTCCCCAAGTTCTATCAAATTTAGCCAAGGGTTCAACAATATCACTCCTCATTTTTTCTAAATTTAAACATGATATCGTTTCAGAGTACCAATGAAGTGTGGTAGGAGGATTAGAATCTTCCCTTATTCTTAAACTGTGGCCTCTGATTCTGGACTCCCCCAACATCGGGAACATGTTTCCTACCCCTAGCGTGTCCAATCCCTTAATAATCTTATATGTTTCAATAAGATCCCCTCTCATCATTCTAAATTCCAGAGTATACAAGCCCAGTTGCTCCATTCTTTCAACATATGTCCTGCCATCCCAGGAATTAACCTGGTGAACCTACGCTGCGCTCCCTCAATAGCAAGAATGTCCTTCCTCAAATTTGGAGACCAAATCTGCACACAATACTCCAGGTGTAGTCTCTTTAGGGCCCTGTACAACTGCAGAGGGACCTCTTTGTTCCTATATCAACTCCTCTTGTTATGAAGGCCAACATGCCATTAACTTTATTCACTGCCTACTGTACCTGCATGCTTACTTTCAGTGACTGATGAACAAGGACACTCAGATCTCATTGTACTTCCCCTTTTCCTAACTGGACACCATTCCGATAATAATCTGCCTTCCCGTTCTTTCCACCAAAGTAGATAATCAAAGATGCATTTATCCACATTAAACTGCATCTGCCATGCATCTGCCATACATCTGCCCACTCACCCAACCTGTCCAAGTCACCCTGCATCCTCATTGGATTATCCTCACAGTTCACACTGCCACCCAGCTGTGTGTCATCTGCAAATTTTCTAATGTTACTTTTAATCTCTTCATCTAAATCATTGATGTATATTGTAAATAGCTGCGGTCCCAGCACCGGGCCTTGTGGTACCCCACTAGTCACTGCCTGCCATTCTGAAAGGGACCCTTTAATCCCTACTCTTTGTTTCCTGTCTGCCAACCAATTTTCCATCCATGTCAGTACTCTACCCCCAATACCATGTGCTCTAATTTTGCCCACGAATCTCCTATGTGGGACATTATCAAAGGACACTTAGAACCGTCGAATGACCCCCTAATGGATATTCACAGAATGGCTCCATATTAAGCCAATGGAAGAAATCCATGTGGGCTCATCTATATTGTCCAGTATTAATGCATGACTACACGTTACACTTGTAAACTTACCCACAAAAGCATTTAGCACCATCCAACCAAAAGGATGTAAACTACACATATACTGCTTCCTTTCCATTTAACAGTTTTACCAAGAACACATTGAATGTTTAAAGTTCTCACTTCATGCCTTGCACAAATATTTTTATCACATGCCTCATTTTATTTTTCTCTCCGCTGTTGCTGAAATTGCCAGCATTTTCTGTCTTGATAGCTACACTATTGATCATTAGTTACTAACCAAAAGTGTGCCTAGTATGGGAAAGTTCCCTCTGTGTAACTTCAGACACTCCTGCCACTGGGCTATGTAGCCCTTGGCATCAGTAACTGGACTGATGTGAGTATCCAGCCAACCATGTGCAGTGGTACCGTGTGGGAGAGGGTTGAGTGTAACTAAGAGCATGGCTGTATTGATCCAAACCCCGCTGTTCACTGACTTCTTGCATGTTTTTTGCCATTCAGGTCGACAGGTTGGGGTTGCCGTGTTGCAACAGAAGTTGCAAGAGATACACTTTCCAGATCTAGATGGTAAAGTGCATTTAGATGTGATTGGGACCATACATTACTCTGTCACATCGTGAGTGGAATTTGTGCTTGATTTTAGTTCATGTATATCAGCTGTTAAATGCAACTGTTATTTTACGGTTGATGGACTCATTACCACATTAAACTGTGTTAACTGGCATTTATTATGCAGCTTTGTAAATACCACGTCATGTGTTCAGCTGGGGTTTGGAAGCAACAATGAACAGTACGTTCCAGGTATCCACCACTCTCTGTGTGAAATAAAACTTGCCCCACATATCTACTTTAAACTTTCCTCATTGGAGTTTAAGGCCATTCCCTCTAGTATTTCAAAGTTCCACCTGGGGAAAGAAGTTCTGCCTACACCCTGCCTCTCGTAATTTTGTAAACTTCTATCAATTCTCCCCTTTGTTTCCCCTCCTCTGGAGAAAATAATCCAATTCTGTCAACCCTTTCCCCGTAGTTAATATCCTCTCATACAGGCAGCTTCCTGGTGAACCTGTTCTGTACCCTCTCCAAAGCCTCAACATTCGTCCTATAATGGAGCAACCAGAACTACACACAATACCCAAATGCAACAAAACCAAAGTTTTAAAAAGCTGCAACATGTTTTCCTGACTCTTGTGCCCTGATTGATGGAGACAAGCATTCCTTGTGCCTTCTTTTCTACTCTAAATACTGTCTTGCCACTTTCATGGAGTTATGCACTTGGATTCCAAGATCCTTTTGCACAGCAATTCTCCCAAAGGTCCTGCCATTAACTGTATATCTTCCTCCAACATTCGACCTCCCAAGTACAACACCTCAGACTTGTTCAGGTTAAACTCGCTCTGCCATTTCACCGCCCATATCTGTAACTGACCTCTATCCTGCTGTAGCCTTTGACAGCCTTCTTCACTGTCCGTAACTCCACCAATTTGTGTGTCGTCAAGTTTCAATGAGTTCCCCTCTCTTTTTACTCAACTCACCTGAGCGTAATTACATCAATATGAAATCTCTCCGCCATGCCAGGCGTCAATCTGGTGAACCTTCGCTGCACTCCCTCCGTATCAAGGACACCTCTCCCTAGGTCAGAGTCCAGGACTGCACACAAAACTCAAGGCGTGGTTGCTCTAAGGCACCATACAATTACAGTAAGACATCCCTGCTGCTTCTCCCTGTCATGGCCGAGATACCGTCTGCCTTGAAAACCACCTGCCGCAAACTTGGAAGTGGTGCATTCAATCCACAATGCATTATATCACTAATATATAATCAGGAATAACTGGGGACCCAGCACTGAATTTGCAATTCTGGGTATTTGCCAACAATCTGCCCACCAAACTAAACCCTTGCCTATGGTCACCTATTATCAGCCATGCTCTGTCCGGCCCTTCCTCTTTTCCAGCTTTCTTTGCTGCCCCCACCCTCAGTATTATTGAATAAAGAGAGACTGAAGATGCTGCAATCTGCTGGGGGAACTCATTGGGTCATATGACATCTGTGAAGAGAAATGGACAGACAATGTTTCCGGTCGAGATCCTTCTTCAGACTGATCATTATATGTTCATTTGGGGTAATATCAGATATTCTGGGCCCTTCTCTGGAGAATTTATTGGGAAGTTAACAGCAATTTTGGGGACTTTGTTCAGCAAACTGAACAAGGCAAAGTGCATTTTAATTTTATTGTGAGTTTGATTTTAAGGTAAATTCCTGGAAATAAAAGTAATCATAACTGCAGTCTCATTAAAACGACTTCTCCCTTTATGCTGTCTGTCTCTAGCTACAATGAGAATATAAGGTTAACTCATTGCACCATCTTGTCCGCAGGTTACACATTGACAAGTTGGGTTTACCTCAGTCTGCTGTGAAATTCTCTGCTTGCCGTGGCATTCAGCTCTCCATCACCAATGGTTACATTGGTGTGACGGGGAACTTTAGAATTAAAAAGTCCTTTATGTAAGTATTCAATCTTTGTTTATATTTTATTATTATTATTATTATTATTATTATTATTATTATTATTATTATTATTATTATTATGATCCTTTTGGAAGAACTGGATCCATTGCAGGTTGCTGTCCACTCTGTTCTAATGTTGGGCTTGGGAATTGTGAAAAGCTGCTGTAACCTTTTTCCTTTTACCTCTTCCCTTGCCCATTGGTACAGAGGCTGTTGCTCAACTCTCATCATTCTACCCATTGCCTCTCTATTTTTCACTGCACCTCAATACAATACAATACAATACAATACAATACAAATACATAAAGTGAATTCGAAGGATATGATGGTGTTGATAATTCTAGCATTGATAATTGAAGAAGATACACCATTTTACTGCATGAGCTGTTGCATAACATTCAATTTGGTGCCTAATACATTTCTTATATGCAAACCGAAGATAGACACAATCTCCCTTTTGCCATAAACTTTAACTCCCCTTCCCATTCCCACGCTGACATTTCTGTTCTGGACCTCCTCCATTGTCAGATTGAGGCCAAATATAATCTGGAGGAACAGAATTTCAAATTCCGCTTGGGCTGTTTTACAACCAACCCAGCAGTATGAATATTGATTTCTCTAATTTCAAATAACCCTCACATCCCCTCTCTCTCCGTCCCTCCCCCAACCCGTCGTTGTACGTCATCCTGATGACTTTCATTGTCTGTAACTCGTTTTCATCTAGCCTCTAGCCAACAATGACCTGTATCCTTTATCGTTGTTACTGTTTTGCATATCATTAATTCATTTGTTCTAAATCTCTCTACATTACCATCTATATCTTGTTTCCTTTTTCCCCGACTCTCAGTCTGAAGAAGGGTCTTGACCTGAAACGTCATCTGAGATGCTTCGTTTCCACCAGAGATGCTGAGTTACTCCAACATTTTGTGTCTATATTTGGAACTAGAACTGGGTCACTAACTGATTCCTAGAAAGTGGGAATCAGTTTAAATTATTTAATGAGGCCGGCAGCTTCTGGTTTAGCTGGGGAACACACCAGACCCTGGAGAGGTAGGACATTTATGGCAGGAAATAAGCTAAAAATATCTTGGAGGGAAAAGTTTCCAACACATCTTGGACAGCAGGTGGAAGCAGCAAGTTTTCCTCGCTATCTGCTGCTCCTTTTCGGCCTCCACTCATCACGTACAAGTTCCGTACAGACAGCACCCGAAGTCAGGATCGAACTCTGGTCTCTAGTGTTGTGAGGCGGCAACTCTACCACTGGGCCACCAGTGCTGTGTTCATTAATAGGTTCGTCTTCCAATGGTTATTTATCTGATGACTTATGGCATCTCCTCATTTCTCCTCACAGTCGGACGAGTGGATCGTTTGAGGTATCTGTGAGCGGTCTGTCAATATCGCAGACGATAGGAATGACCCGTGACAGCACTGGCCGCCCAGCTCTCCAAAGCGTTGCCTGCTCAGCCAGTATTGGGAAAGTAGACGTCAAGTTCACCAAAAAAAAAAAGTAATGTACAAATTCATTTCTAAAAGAAACGTCTGCATATTTCAGGTTTCGCTCATCCTCCATCTTCTCTCTCCTCCACCCTCTTTCATGTTATGATGCAGATTTACAGGGCTTTGGTTAGACTGTATTTGAAATACTGAGTAGAGTTCTGGTCATTCCAGTGAAGAAGGTATGGAGGTTTTGGAAAGTGTGCAGAGGAGGTTTACCGGAATGATGCCTGGATTAGAGGGTATTAGCTACAAGGAGATGTTGGACAGACTTGGATTGCTTTCTCTGGAATGCCGAAGGTTGTGGAAGACCTGATTAAAGTATATAAAATTAGGAGAGGCCTTGATAGTCAGAACCTTTTTCACAGCACAGGAATATCAAATAGTTGCGGGGCACTGCTTTAAAGTGAGCGGGGCAAAGTTTAACGAAGATGTGCAGGGCAAGTATTTTATGAAGTGGGCGGTGGGTTTGTGGACTGCACTGCCAGGGGTAGTGGTGGAGGCACATACAAATGTGGCATAAGAGGCTTCTGGATAGTCACATGGATATGCAGGGAATTGAGGGATATGGATTATGTGCAGGCAGATAAAGGTTGGTCTTGGCATCATGTTGGGCACAGATATTGTGGGTTGTAGGGCTTGTTCCTTGGTTGTACTCGACTATGTTCTTGCTCTCACTCTCTTGCCTTTCTGCAGGCAAATGGGACTTGCCCAGAACACAAACTTGGCCAACATGGAGAAGAGCAGAGGTAGCTGGTAGAAGTGGTGGGGCAGGAACTGGCAAGTGAAGTGTTGATTGGGAGATGAGCCAGATAGGGGAGAGAAGAGTGAAGATTGTAACCAAATTTGCAGATGAGAAGTGGAGAAGACAGTAGGGTGCAAATGATGGAAGGTGGGGAGTGAAATGTAGAACCAGTAAGAGGGATAATAGGTAAAAGGGGTTGCAGGTAAAATATTACCTCCGCACTTTCTGTATTTGAGAGTGTGTCTGCACAATGTTAAGATTTATTTTGTTTTAACCAAGTAAAATTGTGCTTTGCAGGTGGTTGTACAATCTGTTCCGCAAACTCCTCGAGAAACCCATTCGTAAAGCTCTGACCAGTCAGGTAGGTCAGCTTCCCTCATCGTTCATGTTGAATAATTGTGCTGTTAACTTGCACAGCATTCGAGCTGTATAACTCATGGTGGAGCCTGTATCAAACATGGTCATCTCCTCATTGTCATTTACTATTTCTTTGATACAGATTTGTCCTAAAGTCTCCAGTGAAATCAACAAATTGGAAAACAATCTAAAGACCATGGAAAGTATGTCATTTTACCTCCTCCCTCCTCCTCAATCTTGCATCATCTTCTAAAAACTCTGAAGGATAGATTGCATGGGATCCAAAGAACGATAACTGAATGGATAGAACATTGGCTTCATGGAAGGAAGCAGAGGGTGATGGTGGAAGGTCACTTCTAGGGCTGGTGGATGCGTCTAGTGGTGTGGCTCAGGGTCCATTACTCTTTGGCATCTATATCAATAGATGAGAACGTACATGACAAAATTAGCAAGTTTGAAGATTATATAAAAGTAGGTGGTATTGCAGATAGTGAATATGGATATCAAAAATTACAGCAGGATCTTGTTCAGTTGGTAAGGTTGACTGAGGAATGGTTGATGGAATTTAATACAGAGAAATGTAAGGCGTTGCATTTTGGAAAGTCTAACATGGGCAGGACCTCCACAGTGAATGGGAGGGCTCTTGGGAGTGTTGTAGAGCAGAGGGATCTAGGAGTGCAGGTATAATGATTCCTTGTAGGTGGTGTCACAGGTAAATAGGTTGGTCAAAAAGGTTTTGGGCACATTGGTCTTCATCAGTCAGGGTATTGAGTATAGAAGTTGGGAGGCCATGTTGCATGTAAGGTATTGGTGAGACCGCATTTAGAGTATTGTGTTCAGTTCTGGGCACCATGTTACAGGAAAGATATTGTCAAGTTGGAAAGAGTTCAGATTTACGAAGATGTTGCCAGGACGAGGGTCCGAGTTATAGTGGGAGGTTGAGCTGGCTGGGAATCTATTCCTTGGAGCGTAGGAGGATAAGGGATTATAGAGGAGTATAAAATCTTGAGAGGACTAGATTGGGTAACGCACAAAGTCTCTTACCCAGAGTAGAGAAGTCGAAAACCAGAAGACATAGGTTTAAGGTGAAGGAGGAAATATTTAATAGGAACCTGAAGGAAACTTTTTCACACAAAGGGTAGTGGGTGTATGAAAGTAGCTGCTAGACGAGGGAGTTGAGGCTGGAACTATTGCAATGTTTAAGAAACAATTAGACAGGTACATGGAGGGATATGGACCAAAGGCAGGCAGATGGGACTAGTGTCGATGGGACACAGTTGTTCAGTGTGGGCAAGTTGGGCCGACGGGCCTGTTTCCACACTATGTACAAGTATATTTGAAACTCTCACAAGTTTGCTGCTTCCTGCACTTGCACTATCCCTTTCCTCCATCAGTCCTTTATTGCCAGCATCTACCTTTCATCCATCTGCCTCTTTCCCAATACCTCCCCTCCCCAGCTCAACCTCCCCTGCATCTATCGGCTCCTGACTTTCCCCTTCACCTCACCCCTCTTTGCACTGGCTGTCCTCCTTCTCCATTCTCAGTCCTGATGCAGGCTTTTGACCTGAAATTCTGATCATTTTCCCCCACTGCCCCACATATGCTGTGGTGTTTCTCTAGCAATCTGCTTTTTACTCCAGATTCCAGCATCTTCAGTTTTTCATGTCCCTCTTGACGAATAATTCAATGAGTTCCCAAGAGTTACCAATGACAAGATGATCAACTGGCCTTTAGTGGTGTTTAAGAAATAAATATTGGGAAAATCCAAGGGAGATGGCATTTGAAACAATGACATCTCATTTTAATTGTGGGTCTTAATTTAACATTTCACTCAAAAGATGTAATGACTGGAAATTCAGAGCTCTATCTGGAGATTGTGACTGGAACCAAAGCTTATACACGATAATTAATGGCCATTGGCTTAGACACATTGTGAAGGCAATGAAGGAGTTGGCCATGGGGCTAAGAGGGGCAGGATTGGATTCTGAGAAGAAGGAATGCAGTCAAATGGACTGGAGGAGTTATGCCCCTGTCCCACTTAGGAAACCTGAACAGAAACCTCTGGAGACTTTGTGCCCCACCTAAGGTTTCCGTGCGGTTCCCGGAGGTTGCAGGTGGTTGCCGGAGGTTGCAGGTAGTGGAAGCAGGTAGGGAGACTGACAAAAACCTCGGGGAGCTGCACGGAAACCTTGGGTGGGGCGCAAAGTCTCCAGAGGTTTCCGTTCAGGTTTCCTAAGTGGAACAGGGGCATAAGAGATAAGAGACAGGGGTTACAGAGATAGGTTGAATAAGTTAGGTCTTTATTCTCTGGAGCGCAGAAGGTTAAGGGGGGACTTGATAGAGGTCTTTAAAATGATGAGAGGGATAGACAGAGTTGATGTGGACAAGCTTTTCCCTTTGAGAATAGGGAAGATTCAAACAAGAGGACATGACTACAGAATTAAGGGACAGAAGTTTAGGGGTAACATGAGTAGGAACTTCTTTACTCAGAGAGTGGTAGCGGTGTGGAATGAGCTTCCAGTGGAAGTGGTGGAGGCAGGTTTGTTGGTATCATTTAAAAATAAATTGGATAGACATATGGATGAGAAGGGAATGGGGGGTTATGGTATGAGTGCAGGCAGGTGGGACTAAGGGAAAAAAAGTTGTTCGGCACGGACTTGTAGGACCGAGATGGCCTGTTTCTGTGCTCTAATTGTTATATGGTTATAAGGCTGGGTGTATTGAAAGAGAAGCATGACTAGTGCTTAAGCACATGACTAGTGGTCAAAGATGAGAGTACGAGATCTGTATGGTAATTTGATAAGGATGGAAGGGCTAGATACATAGGGGGCAACACAAATAAGTTTTGTAATAATTGAAATCTCAAGGATTTCACTGCAGGTTCTGCTGGTGGTGGCGCCTGAAGAACCAATGCCCATTGTTAACGATCAGGACTTCAGCAGCAGCAGCAGACAGTTGCTGAAGTAAGTGATGTGTTCTAGAAGCCAAAGGATATATTCCTGATATGGAGTAAAGCAACAGCTCATCGTGGAACCACTGAGGATGTTGGTTGTTTCATCTCAACTCTCTAAGAGTTGAGGAGGGTCAAGACTCAATCTAGCTGTGCCACTAAAAGTCCACACATAGACCTACGGTTCACAGTTTAGTTTAGTGAAAAGCTTTTGTTGCATGCTATTCAATCTGCGCAAAGACAATACATGATTACAATCGAGCCATGATTACAATAGACTTGGAACTGAAGCCAAATGCAGTCCCCACCTTTTACACAGGTGACAGACGAATAACAATCTGGACTAAGAATTTAGAATTTTTTGTATTGATATTTCATATTTAATGTTCTTTCCCTTCTGTGTTCTTAGTCTTATTCCAAATTAACCGATTTGCTGAGGTTGACTATTCACTGGTTAATCAAATTGAAATCACCAATGATGCCATGGACCTGGATTTTAAGGTATGTCCTTGTCTCCTGGGGAGGGGAGGGTGATGCAAGTGTACATGGGCAGTTGGATGGGTGGACCTTTGGGCTGTTTCATAGTTCTGTTGCCTTTAGACTTATTCAAGACTGTTTTTGAGCTCCATTTATACATTACCAGAGGTCTTGTGATGCATATTCACTATCCAGGTTCAAAAGGCTTATTGGCAACCTCAGTTTTCTGGCTCAACAGTAAGGAACAATAGGTACACAAAATTGCTGGAGAAACTCAGCGAGTGCAGCAGCATCTATGGAGCGAAGGAAATAGGCGACGCCTATTTCCTTCGCTCCATAGATGCTGCTGCACCCGCTGAGTTTCTCCAGCAATTTTGTGTACCTTCGATCTTCCAGCATCTGCAGTTCCTTCTTGAACAGTAAGGAACAATAACCTACTTGCTTCTAGAATCCCATTCTTTGATTCATGTTAGGACCAAGGTCTGTGACCTTGTGGTTAAGAATAAACAAAGGTTCCACTAGCAACATATGTTTGAAAGATAATTTATATTGAGAAGTTTGAAAATGGCCAGGCAGTTGTTAAAAATAATTTTGTTGACCAGTTTTCTGCCTATTAACAGTGCATTCGGAGTCTTCATGCCTTGTATGTGATTTGATGTCTAATTCTTTTTATAGGGTGAATTCTACAGAGTGGGACAAAGGCAAGATCCTCCCTTCAAGCCACCTCCAATCAGCCTTCCCAGTCAATCCACACGCATGTTGTACTTGGGAATATCTGATTTCCTTGCTAACTCAGCAGGATTTGTGTATTATGAAGCTGGAGCTTTACAAATGAATATCACCGATAAAATGGTGGGTAAAAGCCATCCTTACACTGCCCCAGTGTATATGAACGAGGTTACTATTTTCACTGGTGGTGGGTTTCTGCAGTAGGTTGCTGCGAAACTATGCGGAGGTGCAAAACTGAGGCAACATTCACCTGCTGATCACAATTACTCTGAAGATGCACTGGACACCTCATTCCAAGCACTCGTTACCACCTGTGCAGTGACGCGAGTGGGGGTGCATTGCACAGTCTGATTCCATCTTTGCTGTCATTGCTGTCTGAGTTAAAATATTTCATTTTCGACAGAATGACTGATTTACCTCACGGCCTATGTGAGGAGTCATAGTGTCACTGCTGTTTTTACTCCAAATTCCAGGCCGCTGAGTTCATTCCACTGTGCCAGGAGGGCATAAAAAGTAAAGCACCTTCAGACAGAAGCTTGCTCCTTTTTCAGTTGTCTCTTATGAACCTCAGTGCTTTGTTTCAAAATAATAGATCAAAATAGGAATATAATAATAATAATAATAATAAATGTTATTTATGGGCGCCTTTCAAGAGTCTCAAGGACACCTTACAAAAATTTAACAGGTAGAGGAAAAACATGTAAGGGGAATGAAATAAATAGTAGAGACATGACTAGTACACAAAGTAAAGACAGAATTCAATTCAAAACACAATATGAGGCAATTAATGCACAGATGAAAAGGGCGGGGGGTGTGGGGCTAAGGATAGGCAGAGGTGAAGAGATGGGTCTTGAGGCGGGACTGGAAGATGGTGAGGGACACGGAATTGCAGATCAGTTGGGGGAGGGAGTTCCAGAGCCTGGGAGCTGCCCTGGAGAAGGCTCTGTCCCCAAAACTGCGGAGGTTGGACTTGTGGATGGAGAGAAGACCGGCTGATGTGGATCTGAGGGACCGTGAGGGTTGGTAGGGGGAGAGGAGGTCAGTGAGATATGGGGGGGCAGATGGTGGAGGGCTTTGTAGGTGAGGATCAGGATTTTGTAGGTGATCCGGGGGGAGATGGGAAGCCAGTGAAGTTGTTTGAGGACTGGAGTGATGTGATGCCAGGATTTGGTGTGGGTGATGAGTCGAGCGGCTGCGTTCTGGACCAGTTGGAGTCGGTTGATGTAGGTGGAGCTGATGCCAAGGAGAAGTGAGTTGCAATAGTCCAGTCGAGAGGAGATGAAGGCATGGATGAGTCTTTCAGCAGCGGGAGGTGTGAGAGAGGGTCTGAGTTTGGTGATGTTGCAGAGATGAAAGAACGAGGTTTTAATGACATGGCAGATGTGAGGCTCAAGGGAGAGGGTGGAATCAAAGATCACGCCAAGGTTGCGGGCCTGGGGAGATGGGGGAGACAGTGGTGCCGTCGATGGTGAGAGTGGGGTTATTGATTTTGCTGAGCTTTGTTTGGTCACAGAGCAACAAGGGGTAGCAATGTCAGGTGATTTATGGGGCCTGTTTCCGTGGTTGATCAATTGGCAGAGAGGCACACTGATTCATACGTTCATAAGTGATAGGAGCAGAATTAGGCCATTCGGATAATCAAATCTACTGTGCCATTCAATCATGGCTGATCTATCTTCCCTTCATAACCCCATTCTCCTGCCTTCTCCCCATAACTTCTGACCCCTGGTTCTGTAGGTCACGCTACTATATCACTATTCCAGTGACCTGGCATCAGTTCTGACCTTTGGTGATGTCTTGCCTAAGTTTGCTTGCTCTCCATGTAGCCACATACGTTTTGCCCAGTAGCTCATATATCCTTCGACATACCAAAGACACCCTGTTACGCTAATTAGCTGCTGTACTATACCTCTAGTTTAAGTGGTTGGTGGGAGAATCGGGAAAATTACTTTCCACGTGTGATAGGACAGCATGTGGGGGAATGGGAGGGCTGACATAAATTAAAGGGACCCAATGGACTCCAATATGTGAAAAATATGAAACGAGGATGAAACATAGGGCAAGAGGCAGAACTAGTGTATTGATTAATTACATTCAGTAAATCTAGATTTATGAATAGAAAATTAATTCTTTAGAAATGCTATACTCTTTGCAATAACTTCAATAATGTTCCAGGTTTTTGTCAATGAAATCTGCAGTCATTTACAAATCCAACCTCAGAATTGCAGTTGTGTTCGAAATCCACACGGACTGTTACACAATATTTGCCTTTCAAGATTGTACAATGACACAATCACACAAAATACTAAAAATAAAATTGGCTATTTCCTTTCTGTTTTCCCCAGATTCCAAGTCAATCACCTATCAGATTAAACACAAGGTCCTTCAGTGTAATCATACCTCAAGTAAGTATTTCATGGGTTTGCAAACTCTTGTCTGATATTCTGTTTGTCTGATAGTCCTTATCTCATATCACCATGGGCATTGTTATCACATCATGATTCTTTGCACGTTACTCTATGATGGGAAAGATGAGCATTACCAGAGCATAATACTTAATATTCTGTGAAACATAACATACTGATACTAAAATACTGAGATCGGATACAATTTGTGAAATAGGAAATGAAGTCAATGGCATAAATATTAATAGAATATATGTCTCAACAGCTGGAGAAGCTCTATCCTAACATGCCAATGGAAATGCATCTTCGAGCCACTCAATCACCAGTTCTGAAGGCTGCAACAAGCAACATCACCGTTCAAGCATTTGGTGCATTTGATGTGTACGCGGTCCTGCCAAATTCAACCCTTGCATCGCTTTTTGTCCTGAACATTGTAAGTACTAAAATCTACTTCTTCTGTAGTACGTCTTAAATTTTTTAGTTGACTCAACTATTGCCATGAGAAATCTCCTTTATTATTTTCTCTTGTTGTAGGAAGCGAGTGTCTCTGCCCAGATACACATCGTTCAGATGAAACTGAATGGATCTCTGCAACTGAATAGGTAAGGGAAAGACTACTTTTGAAAGGCTGTTCATGCCCTCATATGGCCCCATATGTGCATGTTAAGATAATCACCACACAATTTATTACAGCAATCATCAAAGAAGAGAGGACAGGACAGGTCACGTTTAAACTAAAATGGCAGGGGGATGGGAACCAATGCAGGGAGACAAAGGGCGGTAAAATGCGGGCTGAAGCAAAAGGTAGAAGGGAGAAAAGAAAAGCAAACCTGAAAGATTTGTGCCTTAATGCGAGGAGCATCCGTAATAAGGTGGATGAATTGAATGCGCAGTCAACGGATATGATATCATTGGGATTACGGAGACATGACTCCAGAATGACCAAGGTTGAGAGTTAAACATGCAGGGGTATTCAATATTTAGGAAGGATAGACAGAAACGAAGTGGAGGTGGGGTGGCATTGCTGGTTATAGAGGAGATTAAAGGACCTGTCCCACTTCTACGAACTAATTGCCGACCTCTGCTGAGTTTGCCCTTGACTCATACTCGCAGCATGGTCACCACGAGGTTGTAGGAGTTTCTGGGAGGTCTTCGTTAACTCTTCCTCATGCTCATGAGTGATCTGCACGTACTCGTTGCCTCAAGCAGGTGGCGGTGTTTCTTCAACATGCGAAAAAATGTCCACGAGTAAAAAAAGGTTGGCATAAGTCGGCCATGTGGGACAGGGGCTTAATGCAATAGTAAGGAGAGATATTAGCTTGGATGCTGTAGAATCTGTATGGGTAGATCTGCAAAATAACCTGGGCAAAAAACACTTATTGGAGTTGTTTATAGACCACCAAACAGCAGTAGTGAGGTTGGGGATATCATCAAAAAGGAAATTAGGGATGCATGTAGCAAAGGTACATCAGTTAACATGGGTGACTTATTGGAGACAGTGTAGATGGTTGTCAATAATTACAGCAGGACCTTGAGCGGTTGGGCGTGGGCTGAGGATTGGTTGATTGAATTTAATGCTAAAAGATGTGAGGAGTTACCTTTTGGGCAGTCTAAGAAGGGCAGGACCAACACAGTGAATCTCCAGATCTCCAGAGTTGGGAGATCATGTTACAGTTGTACAAGAAATTGGTGAGGCCATATTTAGAGTATTGTGTTCAGTTTTGGTCATCCTGGTATAGGAAAGGATGTTGAAAAGACTTACGAGGATGTTGTCAGGACTCAAGAACCTCAGCTATAGGGAGAGGTTGAGCAGGCTATGCCTTCATTCTTTGGAGCGCAGAGGGATGAGGGGTGATCTTATAGAGGTGTACAAAATCAGGAGAAGAATAGATCAGGTAAGCACACAAGAGTCTCTTGCCCTGAGTAGGAGAATCAAGAACCAGAGCACATAGGTTTTGGTGAGGGGGGGGGAAACATTTAATAAGAACCTATGGAGCAACATGTGTGGTAGGTATATGGAACAAGCTACTGGAGGAGGTAGTTGAAACATGTACTCACAAGGTTTAAGAAACATTTGGACAGGTACATGGTTAGGATATGTTTAGACAGATATGGACAAATGCAGGCAGGTGGTACTAGTGTAGATGTGGTATGTTGGCCCACGTGGGCAAGTTGGGCTGAAGGGCCTGTTTTCCACACTGTACTATGACTGTAAGAACTACCTGCTCTGTATTGGCAAAATGTCAAAACATCTTTAATAACTATCTGAATTTACCTACAAAAAAAAGTTGTAGTTAAATATAGTGTAGATGCTATGCTCTACATTTAGATTGGGCCTTCACTCCATAACCTTCTGAGGCATGTTCATTCTGTTATACTGAATGCACAACTAACAATTAACACTCATTGATAATACTGATAGCACTCACAGTCAACATTAATTAAATATGTCTACTTATTTCATTAATGTAGTACTAAGGCCTGTAGACTAAGATGAGCCTAGATTTGACCCTTGATCTATGTTATTAGTTACCTCAGAAAGGGTGCAACTTCTGTGTTCCTATATTAGGATGAATCAACCAGACTTTTCTGTGACTCCTGTCCAGTGACATTGAGTGGACTTTGTGCAAGTGTGCACAATGAGTAAGATGAGGTTCAAGCAACTAATTTGCACCAACTAGCTCAAAACCCAGCTAAATGAGACCTGGGACCACTCAGCTGTATGCCAGGGTAAACTAGCATTAGGAGGTCAGTGGCACTATTGAAGACCAATGGCTGTTGAAATTTGCAATCCTTGGCATCTGAAATGAAATAAAACTGTTTCCTGCAGCATTGAATGTGGCAAAGGGTAAATTGGAACTGTGTGCTAGTACAGCACTGAGATAGAAATGGTCGGTGCTGTTGCAGGGAGAGGTCAAGGGCTTGCATGCACTGAGGTGTGGCTATACATCTGGATCTCAGGATGCAAAGAGAACAGCACATTGAGAAAGTTTAAACATGCCTGTCCATCCAATGCTGTCCATCCAAGTATTCAGTGCAAACCAAAGCTGCCATTATATTTATGTGTGAGAAAGAACTCCAGATAATGGTTAAAATCAAAGGCAGACACTAAATGTTGGAGTAACTCAGTGGGACAGGCAGCATCTCTGGAGAGAAGGAATGGATGACGTTTCGGGTCTAGATCCTTCATCTGAAGAAAGGTCTAGACCCAAAACGTCACCCATTCTTTCTCTCCAGAGATGCTGCCTGTCCCGCTGAGTTACTCCAACATTTAGTGTCTGCCATTTATATTTGTTGCATGTTGCCTCATTTCACTGTACCATTATCTACTGAAGGAGTTTAAAGTCAGATTGCACAAACATTGTTAAAAATCGGACCCTTTCCTTTGTGATATAATGGTGTTCTGCTCTTTTACTTTGTTTTTTTGTAGTTTGAAAGTGTCTCTTGAACATTCTAATGTTGGCCCTTTTTCGGTAAGAAAAAACTCCTGCACATTTTAATTATCACATATTCTGCTTGAGACCAATGTTAGTTAACTACCAACCTACCGCCTCCTTTCTTCCCCAACCTCCCCCCTCCCTCCCCCGCCACTTCTACGTATATTCCTTCCTCTAGCTTCACAATTCTTCGAACCTGTATCAACCTATTACCTGCCAGGCGGTGTCCTGCTCCTCCTCTTTTCCAGTTTTCCACCTCCTCAATAATCATTCTGCAGAAGGGTCCCAACACAAAACCCCACCTGTCCATGTTCTCCAGGGATGCTGCCCCCTACTGAGTTTTTGTTGTCTATTTTTCAAGTCATGTTTGTTTGAGGTGACAAATGATTCTTCGGTCAAAGAAACATTCTTAGACAGTCACCATATCGCGAGTAAGTTCTACTATGAAAAATTGAGAGAGGGAAAAATACAAAACCACTTTAAAACCAATTGTTCAATTAAAAAGTAATAATTATGGCAGCACAGTGTAATGGCACCTTAATCACAGACTTTAATCATCTTGACTTGGTTATCACACACACTCCATATGATGCATTTATAGGCAAGATCCTTTCTGAGCTTAACTCAGTAGTGTCTCAGATAACATGAATGCAATTGGAAAATTCTAAACAGTTGTAGAAAATCCAAGTTCCATGCAATAAAAATGTAATTAAATTTACAAAAGCAAAAATACTGTTGATGTTGAAGATTTTATATACAAACAGAAAATGCCGCAAATCTTCAGTGGGTGGTCGAAGCAGAGTTCACGGGTTGATGATCAACACCTTGTGCGGCCATGATAATTATGTAGCCCCAGATAATAAGCAACAGTAGTTCTGAATATGGAGACAAACAGGACTGCAAATGGTGGAATCTTGAGTATCCCTTCTGAGAATGCCCCCCTCCCCACAACCTCCAACATTGTTGTGCCCGTTTCTATCGCAACCCAAAATCCACCGACAGGACAGCGCTGGTAGGACCATTGTTTCCACTGCTCTTGCCCTACGGAGGTCATCTCCACACATCAACTCTGCCTTGACCCCCTCCCCCACTATGCTGACCCTTCCCACCAACACCTAGCAGGCCCCTCTACCAGAAATAAACTTTAATGTCTTGACCCACACCTCCTAATCATTACCATGGACATCCAGTCCCTTTACACTTCCATTCCCTATCTGGAAGGCCTTAGGGGCCTCCATTTCTTCCTTCCGCCAATATGCAGGTTCATAGGTTAATTGACCGCTGTAACTTTCCCTTGGTGTGGCTAATGGGAATGTGTCAAGAATAAGTTGTGTAAAAATAGATTTTTGATGGGCAACATGGACAGTGGACCAAAGAGCCCATTTCCATGCTGGGTCTCTCCACAATCATAAATTGGCTAAAATAACTGTCTGTAAATAGCCATTCCTCTCCACTGAAATAAATGTAGTCACTGAGTCATTTTCAGTTCTAACCTGGGTCAGCTCCCTCTCCAGATTCCTTATTGAGCTAACAGGAAGCTAACATTCCAACCTTCAACCCCACGAGAAGTTCTGCTCAAGAGTGCGGTCAAAAGGACCACAGTGAGGACAACCTGGGAAGCCTGAGACTTCCTTGTTCATATGAGTGTCAATTCCAGCCCCCCCACAACGATGTTGTACACCGTCACTCCCCACTCCCACCATAAACATTACATTATCCTAGGATATTAAACTGAGAGGATCTTTTTTGACATTTTCTTTCTCATCATGTCTTGTTGAAGGTGGCCAGTCTGGAACTGCTGATGAACATTGCAGTAAAGTTAGTGGTGTTACCAGAAGTCAATGGTAAGTACGTGATGGAGACTGTTTGGGATTTCCAAGGTAAAAATGGGTAATGGTGCAAAGTATTTAGATGTTGGGGATTTTTCTAGTGTGTGCCGAACTTCATAATCTTTAATCTAGAAAAATTAGCTTTGCTCATTTGCCCTATAGGATAATCATGGTGTTCTGAGACTTTAGTTTGCAAATTAAAGATTTTACTGACTTAATTAGTAGGACGATCTTAATGTCAGTTGCCAATTGGGAAATGCAGGGAACAGATGTTATAGTTCTATTTCTGCCTAGTTGTAGATATCAAGGGAGAGAAAAATGAGTGACAGGAAAACCAGCTTCGAACATGATTCTGTCAGATTCTCAACAGATCGATGAGGTTAAAGTGGCCTCCAACATATCTCCATTCAACAGATTGATGCAAGAAATAATTAAAAAATATAGATGCTCTAGATCAGAATTAAAAGCAGAACTGCAGAAACACTCAGCAAGTCAGGCAGCATCTATGTAAATGTTAAGTCAAAGGAAATGTTAAGTCAAAGGAAAGAATCAACATTAATTTATCAACGTTATAACACCCTCAGTTCATCACAAACTATCTCAAATCAGTGAAGTGCATTCACTCTGCCCCCCCCCCCCCCCCCCACTCCCATTTATCTGCCACCTCACGTCATTGTGCCTCACCTAAATATCACTCACTTCCTTGCCACACCATTTCTTCCACTAGGTCTCCCCTTTCTCCTCTCTCCCCCACATCTCTCTATCTATGTTCCTTCTTCTGGCTCACAGTTCACAATTCATATCTCCATATTTCACAGCTTTTATTCATCTCTGGCCTTAGTTCACCTGTGCACCAATCAACAATCCCCCTCCCACACCTGTGGCCATCGATCACTTGCCTGGCTTTCTCCTCCCCCCCCCCTCCCCCCCCCCCCCCCCCCCCCCCCCCCAATACAATCAGTCTGAAGAAGACCCCAACCTGAAACATCACCCGCTGAGTTACTCCAGCACTTTGTGTCACTTTTTCCAGGAAATAAAAGGTAGGGTAGAGGTATTCCTGTCAGATAGATGATCGAGGGAAGAATATTTGCAAATAATACAAATGATCACTTAATACAGTTGAATAGATGGGTGTGGGAAGAACTTTTGTAAATTATGCCAGGATCAGACTGGAGCGTCTTTGAAATGTCACAGAAAATTCTCATACCTCTCCTTACAGAGAAACTGGCCAATGGAATTCCACTTCCAAACGTGAAAAAATTAAATTTTATAAATCCCAATCTTGAGGTGAACAAGGTGAGTAATTGCATTACATACGATGGTGTTAATGGTGTGAAATACGTGTGCATGAAGTTGGGTCAAAACGATAGACATGAAGGGGACAGTTTCCCTTGAGGATACCCATGAGGGGAGACTATGTTCACCATGTCCCGTCTTGGCTATTTTATTTCTTTGCAAACCCGCATTACAGCGCAGAGTTTCAACATCATTTTTGGCCATCATTTATTATTATAGAACATAATTTATTGGTATGATCCTGAGCCATTCCCAATGTCTTAAAAATAACTTTTAAATTATTTTTTTTGCCAACTTTATTTTATTCTCTAGCTTGAGTTTGGAGTGCATCACTATTAGGTGAAATTAACTTTCATTTTCATGATATGGGTTTCAAGTTGAACCCAGTGTAAGAAGTAAGCACTGAGGCAGATTAAAAAGGTATAATCTTTTCAAATCCTCAAAAATGGTTGAATATTTACAAAGATATCAAAAAGAGCATCTAACATTTTAAATACTGAAATGCAGCACATAAGAATGTACCTTTAGATTCGGATTCAGGTTCAAACTTTATTGTCATTGTGCAGTGTACAGTACAGAGACAACAAAATTACAAATTAAAATGTTTACAAAATTAATTTTTGAATACTGTAATCAGTTCTGGTCCTTAGACCTTCTGGTGAAGATTTCTGAAGAAGCGTCTCGACCCGAAAGAGTCTGATGGGCCTCGCCCCGAAACATCACCCATTCCTTTTCTTCAGAGATGCTGCCTGACCCGAGTTTCTCCAGCATTTTGTGTCTACCAGAGATTTGTGACAATGGTTCCAGGGTAGAGATGATCTAGGTACTTGATAAGGCTGGGGAAGATGGGATCTTGAGGTCCAGTTTTATATCTGCCTGAAAATGAGAACATAAGTAGAAAGAGTGGTAAATAAGGCATATAATATGCTTGCATAGATGGGGCATTGAGTATAATAGTTAGAAAGTCATGATGCAGCTCGATATGGCTCTGGTTAGACCACATTTGGAATACTGCATGCTGTTCTGAGAATCTCATTACAGGAAAGATGTATAGGCTTTGGGGCGGGAGAAGCGAAAGAGGTTTACCAGAATCCTGCCCAGATTAGTGGTTTAGCTAATAAGGAAAGGTTGGATAAACTTGGATTACTTTCTCTAGAACGCCAAAGGTTGAAGGGAGGCCTGATAGAAGTATATAAAATTATGAGAGGCATAGATAGTCAGAATCTTTTTTCCCCCAGAGTAGAAATGGCAAAGACTAGAGGGCATAGCTTTAAAGTGAGGGGGACAAAGCTTAAAGGAGGCAGTAACAATAGTGGCACTTAAATTACATTTAGATAAGCACATCGATATCTTGGGCAAGGTGGGTTATGGATCTTGTGAGGGAGATGGGATTAGTTTATCTTGGCATCATGTTCAGCATAGACATTGTGGGCTGAATGGCCGGTTCCTGTGTCGTATTTTTTTTATGTTCTCCTTGGAGCAGATAAGGCAAATGGAAGATATAGAGTGTTCAGGGAATTGAGTGAAGAAGTTAGAATAGATGTGAGAAACTGGTCCCATTGGCAGGATGGGCAAGAGGCAGAACAAAGGTTGGTTAGCAAGGGTCTAGGGAGGTGATGTGGTAATGTGTTGTGATCAGAAAGGCACGCGTTAAAGTTGTCAAAGGAGATCTAATAGTTACTTCCATAGGGGGATTTGGACATGTCCTTGTCAAGAATGTCCACAGAGATGATATAATTAAAAACTCTTTCATAGTCTGAAGAAGGGTTTCGGCCCGAAACGTTGCCTATTTCCTTCGCTCCATAGATGCTGCTGCACCCGCTGAGTTTCTCCAGCTTTTCTGTGTAACCCTCTTTCATAGGATGTTCCAGTCACTGTGGGCTGAATGGTCTCCTGTGGTGTTTGGTTTGGTTTCATGAGATGAACAGTAAGCTGTGACATATCATGCATCTGGGACTATAGATTTAAACTGTACTTTGAAGCAAGCACCGGTGCCATGTGAAAGAAGATGGGCGAGCATTATTTTAATGTTAATATCTTGCTTCTTTCAGAATATTCTGGTGATTGCAACTGATCTTCAATACCAGCCGAGTGTTTGATGGGAAAGACAACGAGTCACTGACTGCTTTGATTACCTAATTAGGCCACTGCTTCAATTTTTTTGCATGTTGCCAAATATTAATTTCTAGCTTGTTGGCTTTTAATCTAGTACATTGCAAAAAAATAAGCTATTGTTAAACTTTATATGCAGAGTCTTGATAAATTTCCAAATCTGAACTTTTGTTTCGAACTTTCATGTCCAAGAACATGAAGCAGAAAGAGATCGCTTCTGAAATCTTCCTGCAAACGCTTTTGGGGAAAATATGAAGCAAAGATCAGGAAATTAAGAGAAGCCAAGCTTTTCCTCTAACAAGTAAAAGCAAATGTGAAGCTTCATCATTTTTGATCGCTACTTTTCAATGAGAAAGGGGTTACGAGAAACTGTTGGTGTTTTGGAACAATTTTCATTTGAGCTCAACAATTTGCGCTGAGCCCCAAACAGTGCACATTCCTCAACATATCTGCGCATGGATATTTGTTATACCTAATAGTCGTGAAACAACTTCTGCAAACTCTCCGTGGAGGCGCCTTCACTTTTCTTGCTGAGCTATACAAAAATAAAGATATGAAAGAAAAAGCCTTTTTATTAAAATTAGGTCAGAAATGAGAAAAACCTACATATTTTTCAGTTGATTTCTTTCAGTCACAATTTAATTCTCTACAGATTAGCAATACAGGTGCACAACCTTTTATCCGGAGTTCCGGAAACCGAAAAACTCCAAAAACCGGCCATTTTTTCCAGGATGTCGTCTGCACACCAAAGCTCGCGTTTGGCGCCAAACTTGACCCGAAACGACCCACGGTCAACCCAGGTCTGTACTACTGTAGCGGCTGCCTCCTCCCCGGAGACCGGGGAGACACATAAACATCTGTAAATCATTGCTTAAATGTTAGTCAGTTAGTTTGGAGGGCTTTTATGTGAAAGGGGGGGGGGGGGGGGGGGGGGCGGGGGGGGGGGGGTGAAGGGGTAAACTTTAATTCTTAGTCCCCTACCTGGTCGGAGAGGCGAGGAACGGTCAATGCCTTACCGGGTCGCCGTGCAGTAAGCTCCGCAACGCTGCGGCCGCCAACTCCCAGCTGGGGCTGCGGGAGTCCGGCCGCGGGCGGCGCCGGTTGGAGCTCCGACTCCGGTAACTCTACCCCTGGCTGCGAGGCGTTACAAATCCACCGCCGCCCGCGGCCAGACGCCCGCAGCCCCCAGCTCCGCGAATGTTGGGAGTCAGCGGCCACAGCGCTGGGATACCAGCGGGAAGCGGGCAATGCCTTACCGGGTCGCCGTGCGGTAAGCTCCGGGGTGCTGTGGCCGCCGACTCCCAACATTCGCGGAGCTGGGGCTGCGGGCGTCCGGCCGCGGGCGGCGCTGGATTTGGAGCGCCTCGCAGCCAGGGGTAGAGTTGCCAGGGTCGGAGCTCCAACCGGCGCCGCCCGCGGCCGGATGGAGCCCCCAGCTCCGCTATGTTGGGAGTCGCCGACCAGGTAGGGGACTAAGAATTAAAGTTTCCCCCTTCACCCCCCACCCCCACCACCACATAAAATCCCTCCAAACTAACTGACTAACATTTATGCAATGATTTACAATGATTCCCCAGTCTCCGGGGAGGAGGCAGCCGCTCCAGACTTTTCAAGCCGCCCGCGCAACCTACCTAATCTACGCTAAAAATCTTCCATTCGGAAATCCGAAAATGTCCGAAATCCGACAAGTGTCTGGTCCCAAGGCTTTCGGATAAAAGGTTGTGCACCTGTAGTTTTAAATCTGTAGATTTGCCACCATTTTTCCCGTGGTTGCCAGTGTACTCTGGTGATGGTGGTTACTGAACATGTAGGTTCATTCATCCATTGCTTTGTACACTAACGTTGTGGAGGTACTGTCAACACACTGATCATGAGGACCCATCATCATAACCCTAGGAAGAAACAGGATTTGGTAAACAAGTTCTAGCATTTACAGCAGGACCCACATTTGTACAAAATAAAAATGAACATGAAGCAGCAAGTCCACTCTATATGAAACACTATGTTATTTCATATCTTAAATTTGAGCTAAAAATGGAAAATGCTGGAAACACACAGCAGGTCGGGCGGCATCAATAAACGAGAAACAGTTAATGCTTCAGGTCTGGAACCCTTTGTTTGAACAGACCCTTCTGATTATGGGTCCAGGACCTGAAACATTCATTGTTTCTATCTCCAGAGAGGCTGCCTGAGCTGGTGAGCTTTTCCAGCATTTTCTGTTTTTATTTCAGATTTCCACTATCTGAAGTTTATTTTTTTTAATTCATCAATTTGAGATCAGGTTTGATAACATTGATAACATTGCCAATGGTGACGTGAAAAGTATTTTGATTAACAAAGATATCAGTTGGAAATATAAATGTGCTTATGTTTTTAGGGTAGTAATTGAGAGATCCAGTCAAGACTTCTATTCCCAGCACTGAAAGAGAGTTGAATCCAGTTGACGTTATAATCTGGGATGTAAAGTTTGTATGAGTAACCAGGGCTATGCATTTACATTATCATGCAAACCTATCTAACTCACAGATGCCTTTTAAGGAAATTCTCTATTCTTATTGCATCTAACTTTGATGTGATTCAGGGCCAGACTCAGCCCCAAGCAATGGATCCAGGCTGGCCAGCCCTGCAAATCCAGGCTGGCCAGCCCTGAAAAGTCGTGCCATTTGCCCGTGTTGTGGAGGCCGTCAGTGGGCCAATCTTGTTGAGCTGTAGATTTATTTTTTTGACAAAAGGCACATTAGTTGTGGAATCAACACTGAATTACCTAAATTTATAGAAATTGGCTAAATGTGCAGATAGGCACGAAGTGCAGGAGTAACTCAGTGGGTAGATATAGATATGCCATTTATTGTCACTATACATGTACAGTGAAACTGAAAGCTGCTCGTACTCAGTGCATACATACAATTTTACACAAAAAACAAGAAACAGAAAAACAAAACAGAAGGGAGATGGGGGGGGGGGGGAATAGGTGCACACAAATTCTACGGCGCTACATACATATATACATATATACAGATGGAAGTCCGTGTTGGGCGGTGTAGTCAGTGCATGTGTGGATTTGAATTTATGGTAGATATAATTCTCGGGAAGCAGCTATTCCTGAGTCTGTTTGTCCTGGATTTGATGCACCTATAGCGCCTTCCAGAGGGCAGCAGGTCGAACAGTCCAAACGCAGGATGGGAGCTGTCTTTGGTGATCTTCTTTGCCCTGCTAAGGCAGCGGGAGGTGTAGATGTCCATCAGGGAGGGGAGAGGGCAACCAATGATCCTCTGCGCTGTCCTGGTTACCCTCTGAAGCCTCTCCCTGTCTGCCATGGTGCAGCTGCCATACCATGCTGTAATGCAGTATGTCAGCAGGCTCTCGATGGACGAGCGGTAGAAGGTCAGCAGCAGGTTAGAGTCCAGGTTGTGCTTCCTGAGGACCCTCAGGAAGTGCAGCCGCTGCTGAGCCTTCTTGATGACCGCTGTCGTGTTGTCCGTCCAGGAGATGTCAGCCGCGATATGGACGCCGAGAAACCGGAAGGTGTTGACCCTCTCCACACACTCGCCGTTAATGTGTAGGGGGACTAAGTCGGTGCTGTGCCTCCTGAAGTCGACAATGAGCTCTTTTGTTTTCCTGGTGTTCAGAGCCAGATTGTTTTCTGAGCACCAGGTTGTCAACTTCAGGACTTCCTCTCTGTAGGCTGCCTCGTCTCCCTTTGAAATAAGTCCGACCACAGTAGTGTCGTCAGCAAATTTGACGATGCGGTTGTTGTTGTGGGCCGGACTACAGTCGTAGGTGTAGAGACAGTATAAGAGGGGGCTTAGCACACAGCCCTGTGGGGAACCGGTACTCAACCTGCGAGTGGAGGAGAGGTGGGGGCCAAGTCTCACAGTCTGGGGGCCGGTTTGTGAGGAAATCCTTAATCCAGGCACATGTGAGAGTGGGGAGGCCGAGAGTGACCAGTTTACCAATGAGGATGTCCGGGATGATTGTGTTAAAGGCTGAACTAAAATCCACAAAGAGCATCCTGACGTAGCTCTGCCCCTGCTCCAGATGGCTCAGCACAGAGTGGAGAGCTACGGTGATGGGTCAGGTGGGATCTCTGGAGAATCAGGACTCAGTGTAATGCAGTCTGCGTCTGGAGAAGGGTTCTGACCTGAAACATCACAAGTCCGTTTTCTCCAGAGATGCTGCCTGAACCACTGAGTTACTCTAGCACCTTGTGTTTATCTTCAGTATAAACCAGCATCTGCAGTTCCTTCCTAAATATTTTAAGTGCACAGAACAGCTTGACTGGGTCTTGCTGGCGATCATACTGGAGTAGAATTACATACAAAGCAGCCTTGCCATTTGCTGAACAAGAATGGTCACCCTGAGACTGTCCCGGTACTAAAACGTGGTGTGATGTTTCTCAAAACGACGACCAGCAATGAGGTTGAACACTCGGTTCATATTGCGTCTACAGGAAAACACGGTTAAACCAGTCGTGCCAATAATGAACAGTTCCGGTCACCTGA
Source organism: Leucoraja erinaceus (assembly GCF_028641065.1). NCBI lineage: Eukaryota > Metazoa > Chordata > Chondrichthyes > Rajiformes > Rajidae > Leucoraja > Leucoraja erinaceus. The sequence continues at coordinate 6,230,683 of NC_073397.1, read as the reverse complement.
ATCCATGTCTCGGTGTTTCAAGAATGAAAGTTATTTAGTTGGTGCGTGCACATGTTGACATTACTGGGCAGCTTCTCTCCTCCATTGCTAGACTGAGGACACATGCAAACTGGAAGAACATCACCTCATATTCCGCTTGGGTAGGTTAAAGCAATGGTATGAACTAAATTCTCCAATTTTAGGTAACATTTCTCTTTCCTGTGCCTTACTTCAGTAAGCGCACATTTCTCCCACTATCCCACCCCCTCCACCTATATCCCTCCCTCCGGCTTTACATTTCACTCCTCTTATCCGACGTTTCATTTTGATCTCTAGCCTTAGTTCATCCATCAGCTAATCAGACCCCTCTCACCTGTATCACCTTTTCACTTACTTACCAGGCCTTGTCCTGCTTTACCTCTTGGTCAGCTTCCTCCCTCCTGCTACAAAACCTCTATCCTCAAATGTCACCTGGGGCCTCCAGAGATGTTACCCGATCGCTGAGTTACTTCCGCCGTTTCCTGCAAGATTCCAGCATCTGCGGTCGCTTGAATCCACAGGAAATAGCCCACTGCACAACAACCATACGATGAGAGCAAAGGCAATGCCACATGAATTTCAAGATTACTGACATAATAATTGAGTGTTCTTATTTAATGTGTGGATGCTGGAATCCCAGTTACAGTATTTACAAAATATATTAACGATTTAGATGAGGGAATTAAATGTGACATCTCCAAGATTGTGGATGACACAGTGGGTGGCAGTGTGAACTGCGAGGAGGATGCTATGAGGCTGCAGGATGACTTGGATAGGTTGGGCGAGTGGGCAGATGCATGGCAGATAGTATAATGTGGATAAATGTGAGGTTATCCACATTGGTGGCAAGTACAGGAAGGCAGATTATTATCTGAATGGTGTCAGATTAGGAAAAGGGAAGGTGCAACGAGACCGGGATGTGCTTGTACATCAGTCACTGAAAGTAAGCATGCAGGTACAGCAGGCAGCGAAGAAAGCCAATGGCATGTTGGCCTTCATTGCGAGAGCATTTAACTTTAGGAGCAAGGAGGTCCTACTGCAGTTGTACAGGGCCCTGGTGAGACCACACCTGGAATATAGTTTGCAATTTTGGTCTCCTAATTTGAGGAAGGACATTATTGCTATTGAGGGAGTGCAGCATAGGTTCACCGGGTTAATTCCCGGGATGGCGGAACTGACATATGGTGAAAGAATGGGTCAACTGGGCTTGTATTCACTGGAATTTGGAAGGATGAGAGGAAATTTTATAGAAACATGTAAAATTCTTAAAGGATTGGACAGGCTAGATGCAGGAGAAATGTTTCCGATGTTGGGTGGGTGCAGAAACAGGGGTCACTGTTTAAGAATAAGGGATAGGCCATTTAGGACTGAGATGAGGAAAAACCTCTTCACCCAGAGTTGTGAATCTGTGGAATTCTTTGCCACAGAAGGCAGTGGAGGTCATTTCACTGGATGTTTTAAAAAGAGAGTTAGATTTAGCTCTTAGGGCTAAAGGAACGGGGTACTGATTTTAGATGATCAGCCGTGATCATATTGAACGGCAATGCTGGTTCGTAGGGCTGGATGGCCTACTCCTGCACCTATTTTTCTGTTTCTAAAAGATAGCTCTAAAAAAAGGTCAAAGTTCATTGATAGAAGTTAACTCATTGCAAAACTCCACAAAGGAGACTGCTTTAATTTTTTTTTTAAATGCTGGAAATATGCATGTCAAGCAGTACATGAGAAATGAGAAATAGTTTATGTTTCAGGTCAAAAACCTTTGGTCATGCTGCCTGATGATGATTGTTTTCACATTGTTTTTTTCAGATTTTCATATCTGCAGCTTTAAAACAAATGTTTTTAACTGTTTATAATATTTGCTTTTCCCTTACATGTTCTGTTTATATCAACTCAGGCTAGAATCAAAAGAAAAATCCCTTTTCACAGTATGAACTGAAATGGCTGGATATCCATTAAATACAACTTTCAGATGGAATCAGCATTCATCTGAAATCTTTTGACCAAGTGTGCTGATGTTACTACTGATTATAGCAAAAACTTTGATCGCATATTGATAAACATCACCTCTTCAATGAACCCAGACACACCAACAATGGAATATTGATGTGCAGAATGACACCCCTTTAGTGCAATATTTTAAAGTTCTATACTTGCACATTTAGACTTGTATTGTATTGTGATATGAATGTCCTATATCTCTCATCCAAATAGTTTGCCTGAGCAAAGGGGTAAGGTCTAGAAACCCATGGAAAGCAGATGTGGAGCTCCAGCATTTCAGGTTCAGTCCTGACCTCTGATGCCGTCTGTGTGGAATCTGCATATTCACACTTTGACTATCTGGGGTTCACCATGTGCTCTAATTTCTGCTGCATCCCAAAGATGTGTATGTTGCACTGTGCACTGCTATCGTCTGCAGGCAAATTTACAGAATCTGTGGAGATCAGATAGGAATCTGGGGAGCATAAAATGAGATTGGGAAAAGGGACGGTGAAGACGAGGGGGAGGGAGTGTATGAGCCGCGCCTGCGCAGTTAGGGGCTATGGGTGAGTGGTGGAATATTGCATTGGATGCATTAGGGGAATGGGTACATCGCAATGGAATCTCAAATTTCGATTTTCTTTGTGGGGGGTGGGATGGGAGGTCCCCGTTTCTTTGTGTGGGGGGGGGGGTGGAATAGGGCAGAGGTTTCATTTACACTTTCCTTGTTGGGGGAATGGGATGGGAGGAGGGGGGGGGCAGTGGAGGTCCCCATTTCATCATCCCCCCCCCCCCCCCCCCCCCCCCCCCCCCCCCCCCCCCCCCGTGTATGGGTTTTCATTGTGGGGGGGGGTGGAATAGGGGAGGTTTAATTTACAATTAAAAAATCCAGAATGTTTCTTGTGGGGGTGTGTGTGATGGGAGAGAGGTGATCGAGGACAGTTTCCTGCCATTTCAAGCAGTGTGCAGGGCCACCAAATTCAAGTGCAGTTTCATGTCAATTTAAGCAGGGTTCAAGGCCACCAAATTCAAGGGCAGTTTCATACCACTTCAAGCAGGCTGCAAGACAACCAAATTGAAGTGCAGTTTTATACCAGTTCAAGCAGGGTGCAAGGCCACCACATTCAAATGCATTCATACCATTTCAAGCAGGGTGAAAACTGCCATAAAACCACACAAAACCCCTCATTAACACAACGCTCCTCTGCACCTGATGAGTGGCAACGAACTGAGTAAGATGGCCAAAAAAAATCACAGCGGTAAGTGGTAGCTTTATCTAAAATTAATATTCAGTGCAAACAGGACATTATCAAGTTTTCACTAACAACAGCCATTTTTTTTTGCCGTGAAGCCTTTCAAAGCCGTTACCACACCAACACTCATTTTTTACTGCAGTGCAGCCTTTCAAAGCAATTATCACAAGCAGCCATTTTTTTTTTGCAGTGCAGCCCTTCAAAGCAGTTACCACCTCCACAACCACTTTATCTTTTTGCAGTGCAGCCTTTCAAAACAGTTACTTCCACCAACAGCCATTTTTTTGCAGTGCAGCCTTTCAAAGCAGTTACCACCACCAACAACAGCCATTTTTTTTTTACAGTGCAGCCTTTCAAAGCAGTTACCACCACCAACAACAGCCTTTTTTTTGCAGTGCAGCATTTGAAAGCAACCATATTTTCATTTTCAAACCACATTAAGGGCACTCACAGTTGAGCAGACATGTTTTCAGTGTTATTCAGAGTTCAGAGAGACGTGACCCTCTCGCCTCCTCCATCTTGCAGAGATTGTGTGAGGCACACCACTTCCGGGTTTTATAGTCCCTCCCCCCAGCAGGGGCAGCAGAGAGAATGGCATTTTTTTTTTTTAAACATTAATATATCTCTGATGTTTCATCGATGGGAAAAATGCTCTGGTCCAGTCTGGCGCAGGGGGTCTCTGAGCAAGAGAGAGAGAGAGAGAGAGAGAGAGAGAGAGAGTGTGGAATAAGAGAGAAAGCAGCTGGAGAGAGAGAGGAGAAAGAGAGAGAATACTCCAGCACTCTGAAAGAGAGAGAGAGAAAAAAAAGAGAGAAAAAAAGAGAGAAAAAAAGAGAGAGTGAGTGTATATATGTATGTATATGTATATATGTATATATGTATATATGTATATATGTGTATATATATATATATGTGTGTATATATATGTGTGTGTGTGTATATATATATATATATATATATATATATATATATATATATATATATCGATATATCATATATATATATATATAGTGGCTGGCAGTGTTCCTGTCTTGCAAACTTTGTATCAAAGTGTGTTGGAAGCTCTGAGGAATGATTTGAAAAAAACATTTTAAATTTGAACATGTTTATTAATAACTCGAGAAATAAAGCATGATTTTTTTCAGATAAGGCGATTTTGGACTACACGGAAAAACTCTCTACCGAAATATGTAAACATTTTGCCGTTAGCGCGTCAGTTTTTCGAGAAGTTGTAATTATACACTATCACACACACTCACAAATAAAGAAACAAGATCAGAGTTTTAATAGTTACTATTACTCAACCCATTGCCGAAAGAGCACTCCTCAGCAACGATCATAGCTTGTGAACCTTCCCTGGCACTGGAGTTGGAAAAAATAGCATCTTCCCAATTGCAATACCAATTGACCCCCCCTCTCCTGTCACTCCCTCAGAGTGTTCCTGCACGTGTTCCTGTCTTGCAACTTTGTATCGAAGTGTTTTGGAAGCTATGAGGGATGATTTTAACAGGAAAAAACATTTTAAAATTCAAAGTTGTCTCAGATTTTTAAACATTTTCATTAATAACTCGAGAAGTAAAGCATGAAAATTTCAGATAAGGTGATTTTGGACTCCATGGGAAAAATCTCGACTGGAACATTGAAAAATCTTACCGTTACCGCGTCACTTTTCGAGAAAATGTGATCACACACAAACAAATACACACACATCCAAGATAAGACTTTTAATAGTCTTATTAAAAGTCTGATCTTGTACGTGTGTATGTGTATGTGTATATATATATATATACACAAATATATATATACACACACATACACATATATATATATATATATATATATATGTGGTTGTCTTTACATCTTCGCAAAAACACTACGCGGTAACGATAATATTTTTACATATTCCGACTGACGTTTCCCCTCGAGGTCGGGATCAACTTATCTGAACATTTTACCTTTATTTCTCGACTTATTCTCGACATTACTGATTAAAAGTCTAAAAAGTCAAAAGACTTTGAAATTAAAACGACCAGCTTCAACTGATGATGTCACAATGGCTCTGCTAGCAGTGATCAGCCTCACTGAAGATTTCATCCTATATTTGACACATTATTCGCAATTAAAGCTTTAAAAATGCCAACTTTCACAAGAGTTTTACATATTCTGATTCACATTTTTCCCCTCTAGGCAGAGATCACCTTCACAACATTTTAAGCTATATTTCTCGACTTATTACTGATTAAAGTTTAAAAAAATCAAAACGACCATCTTCAACTGATGATGTCACAATGGCTCGGCTAGCAGTGACCTCACAGGAGGGGGAGGGCAAATTGCTATTGCAACACGCAGGGAAAGTGCAATTGGGGGCTACGGGTAGGGAACGGTTGCGTTGGGGGGGCAGACCCAACGGGTCTGCACTTAGTCTAGTATTTAACTAAAACTCTCATCTTGTTATCTGCAGGTTTGCAATGTTTCTCTATTTGCACATAAACAGTACAGGATAGCTCTACGATTTTTGGCCCACCTTACTCACCATTGTCCTGTGCTGTAAATGAAAAAAAGTTTTGTTCAGATTAATGGTATATTTTAAAAGTTATTAAGGTTTAAAAAAATAAAACAGCGCCCCCACCCGCGCATATGCAGTTGGGGGAGAGTTCCTGTGCGCATCTTTACGGGCGTCGAAAAGGGCACCCAATGGGTCCACAGCCGCGCCTGCGCAGTTGGGGCCTTTCCAAAATTCAGAGCGGCATCATTTTTTCACCACGGCGAAAGATGACTTCCATTTTAAATTCTGCCGCCCGGACCCGCTGGGATCCGCCGCCTTGGCGCTGAGGCTGGGGCTGTGACTACGGGCGGATGCGGCAGCCGGCTCCGGGGGCGGGGAGATGAGAGGCCACACCGACGATCCGGGACCTGGGCACCGAGGCCGGCTCCACCGCCTTGGCGCTGGGGCTCGGTCTGCATCTGTGGGCACCGACGATCCGGGGCCTAGACACTGAGGCTGGCTCAGAGGCCTACGGCTGCTGCTGATCCGGGCCCGCGCAGCGGGCTGATGCTGCGCCGAGGACCCAAGGCCTGGTCGCTGAGCCTGGCTCTGAGGCCGACGACTGCAACCTCAAGATCCTGGGAAGGTGAGGACATAGACATAGAACATAGGTGCAGGAGTAGGCCATTCGGCCCTTCGAGCCTGCACCGCCATTCAATATGATCATGGCTGATCATCCAACGCAGTATCCCGTACCTACCTTCTCGCCATACCCCCTGATCCCTTTAGCCACAAGGGCCACATCTCACTCCCTATTAAATATAGCCAATGAACTGGCCTCAACTACCTTCTGTGGCAGAGAGTTCCAGAGATTCACCACTCTCTGTGTGAAAGGGAGTGCGGATTGAGGGAGATGAGGGAGTAGGGAGTGGGGAAAGTGGGAGAGAGAGTGGGAATTGAGGGAGAGGAGGGCAATGGGGGAGGTGAGGAGTGGGGGGGGAGGAGAGGTATGGAGGGAGTGACAGAGTTTGGGAAAGGAGACGGAGGGAGGGATTGGGGGAGGGGAGGAGGAGAGGGGAAAGAAGAGGGAGGATGAAGAGGAGGGGGAGGGAGTGCTGGGGAATGAGGGGAATAAGCCGCGCCTGCCCTGTTGCTGGCTATGGGTGAGTGGTGGAATATTGTGTTGGGGGAACGGGTTGCGTTGGGGGAAGGTGTATGTGGTGGAATATTGCGTTGGGGAACGGGTTGTATTGGGGGACCAGGCCTCCCATGTGACAGGGACTCAACTGGTCCCACTTCATCAAGTTGTTAATTAAAATCACCCACATTAGAATGTAAAATAATTCACAGCTATTTCAATATAAAGTCAGAGAACTTACAGCTACAAGAAAAAGACACAGGAGGAGGTCATAGAAAGACTGAAGTGCCAAGGTATAGCGAGAAGAAAAAAGTGAGAAATGTGTAGAGGAAGGGTTAGTGTTTAAAATTCCAGCATTTAAGGCAAATTTCTTAACTGAAAAGAGACAATGTTAACTCAAGTGGTGAACTGACGAGTTTGTATCATTTTCCCCATGAAAAATGGTGCAAATTACTCCTGAGAAATTACAGCGATAAACTCAAATTAAGAGTTAATCCAGATAAAGATAATTCAGGTGATATATCAAATCAAATTTGAGTGCCACTGAGACAACTATTACCTCCCCACATGATATCAAGGTTCATACCTCATTTTTCTGTCTGCATAAATCAGTCCTTTTTCTTGACAACAGGTAATACATAAATACTTCAATTTAAGGCAACCTCGTCACCAAGCTTATTCAATAAATTAGTAGAATCTGATTATAAGAAAAAGATAAATTGCTGTTTCAGCACTGTACAATACATCTTCCACCACAAGTTGCTATGACCACCATCCACAGTTCTTAATCAACAGTAATTTCACCCAGAGTTGTATAGCTGAAAATATTCTCTCCAAGGACCCAAATTTGATGATCCAAATCTTAACTGAAGAATAGACATTTCCCCACCATTCAAATGGATGCAAAAATGTGCAAAGTAACAGCATTAAAATGGATTTGATATTTTCACTGTAACCTCAATCCCTGCTCTTGGTCAGAGGGATGTCCATTCTCAGTGCAATAGACACCTCTCTAATTAGTTCCAATCATTGCAAGGAAAACATCGACAGTGTTTAAAGCTAATACAGACATATCTTAGCACAGCACATGTACAACATGGGAGGCAAAAACTTGGAATGGTTGACAACATAGACGCAAGATATCAAATATTAATGGACAACTTCATCTTCTTCACTCTCATTTGCCTGTCCATTTCTTAGAAGTAACTCTGTTGCAACTTCACTCAAAGCCACATCATGGATTTTCTCCATCCTTGTGTCTTTGGATGAATCTGTGAAAGATAGAAGGATATATACAGGTCACACTATGCATGAACAATGAAACTGGGACACAACTCTGAAGATGACTATTCTACTGATTGGCCTTTGCCTTGACATTATTTGTAAATTACAGAACTGTTCTATCAATCATGCAGTACAACTGGAATTATGTTAAATGCAAATTTTGAATAGTTGAATTTAAAAAAAATGTATTGGTGCAAACAAGCTTCATTTTAAAAGAAAAAAAGTCTTGTACCTTGGCGCTACTCTGTCACAGCTGTCTTACAACTCCAGCTATCCAGGTTCAATCCTTACCTCTGGTACTCTGTATGTGCAGATTGCATTTTCTCTATATAACTGCATGGGTTCTTCCTGGTGTTCTGGTATCCTCTCACATCTTGTGGACATGCAGCTTAGTAGGTCAAATAGGCACCTTCAACATCATTAGCGTGAAGGTTGTGAATCTGTGGAATTTATTGCCACGGAAGGCTGTGGAGGTCTTTACTGGGTATTTTTAAGGCAGCGATTGGCGGATTCTTAATTAGTAAGGGTGTCAAGAATTATGGGTAGCTGGATGGACAAAGGTTCAAGATGAAAAGGAGACAAATGATTGTAAAATAAGGAGAGAAGCATGACATGTGAAGCCAGAGGGAGTGATATAGGAGGATGGGGGGGGGGGGGGGGGGGGGGGGGGGGGGGGGGGGGGGGGGGCCTGGCAATGGAGGAAGCCCAGGACAGAATAGTCACCATGAGTTAAAATGATTAGTAACTAGGATCCAGCAGGCCTCGGCGGACAGTGTGTAAAGGTTCAGTGAAACAGTCACCTAGTCTATGCTTGGCCTCGCCAATGTAAAGGAGGTCACATCAGGAGCACTGAATGCAGTAGACGAGTTTGGAGGTGCATGTGAACCTGTCACACCTGGAAGAGCTGCTGGAGTTACTGCATGGATGAGACGCGTGTAGGGACTGGTATTACATCACCTGCGGTAGCAAGGGAAAGTACCCGAGGGGAGGGCTGTTTGGGTGGGAAGAGGTGTGTGAACCAATGAGTTGTGGAGAGAGTGGTCTCTGCAGAGAGCGGAATGGGTGGGGATAGGAGGATGAGACCGGTGGTGGATCTTGGCTGTACCAAAGCCAATTAATACACACACCTTCTAACTCGGGTAAAATTTACATCTTGGCCTCAAGGTCAAGACAAGTTTTATATTAATGTTTGTGGAACATAAAAACCTGGCTCCTGAATCATGGGAGAAATACAGGACACGAGGAAGTGTGAAACCTAACTTTGCTAAAAGGTAACCACTTGGTGGTGGTCGGAGGGGCCGTAGGCGCAGATTAGCAGCCACGCTTCCGTCAGTCTGTGGCTACAGAAGTAGCTCACCACCACCGAGTGTGACTGAGGAGTGAATGAATAATGCGATGCAAAGCGCCTTGAGTATCTAGAAAGGCGCTATATAAATCCCATCCATTATTCACACTACTGTAGCAAAACCTGTTTTTAATTCAAGAAGAAGTGGCTGTACCTTCTGAATAAGTTACTTTAAGTGCAACATGTAATGATATTCCAGACAGGCACATTACAAATCCCAACCAGTTTAAAAGAGTCAGCTGGTCACCCATCAGATGGCTCGCAAGGATCAGGACACAGACTTCCTGTAAGAGAAGCATAGAATTCTTTGGATCTAGTATCACAAATTGTTCTTTATAAACCCCCACAAAGCACATGCCACCCCCACTCTATCATTGAACATAGCAAATACAAATGGGCTACTCTGCTCTTCTAGACTGCTCCACCATCCATCAACATCATCACTGAACACCCAATACCACATTCTCCCCATGTCCCTCAAGCCCCAAGTATTTAAAAGAATTCCACAGGCTCACTCTAACAGTAGAAATGTTTCCCTCAATAACTTGCCCCCATATTCTTTCACCAGGAACCTTGGTCCATCAGTCATTAGGACTGTCCCTGCACTGTCCTGTCTGACTAGACGTTTGAAGTGATCTCCTCTCATTCTTTTAAACTCTAGCAAATACAACTCTGACCAAATATCTCTTTGTAGGATTCCAAGAATTAGCTTTATGAACCTCTGCTGAACTCCTTCGATAGCAAGAACATCCTTTCTCAGACAAGACAATGGAGTTAGGGAGTCTAAAACTAAAGGATACAGGGTTTAAAGTGAGAGGAGAGAAATTTAAAGGCAATCTGAGGGGAAGGTTTTACACACACATGTGCACAGTGGTGTTATATTGAACAAGAGGAGGTGGGGAGGCAGATCCAATTACAATGTTTAAAAGACATTTGCACAGGTATTGTTTAGGAAAGGAGAGGAATGGAGTCCAATGCAGAAACATGATCAGGTAGGAAGGCATCACAGTCAGTATGGATGAGTTGTAACCAAAGGCCCCGTTTCCGTGCTGTTCAACTTTACGATTAATTCCCTCTGAGGGGACACAGTCTTGACTGCCTTACAGGCCAAAATAGTTAAGGTGCAAGAACTGGGGTAATCCACTGGTTACATTTTCCCAACTTGAAAAATAAACATTTATTCCAATTTTGTCTGTGTGATAATTACTCTTCAATCCATGCCAACACATCCACCCTAATAAAAGGAGCTTTCCTCTTAAACATCAGACTTTTATGTGGCATTTTATCAAATGCCTTCTGAAAATCCAAATACACTCCATCTCCATGTCCGCCTTTATGAATCCTGCTCATTGCTTCATCGAACTTAATAGCAAATATGTCAAACATTATTTATCTTCCTCGATTGATTTTCTTCCTTGATCATAGTCTTAACATCTTACCCAATAAGCACATATTCCTATGTAGTTAAATGTATTTTGTCTTCCTCTCAAACTGGAAAGTCCAGAGGCCAAGGACTGATTTTTATTTCATCTGATTTGATCTGAACCCAGAACATAGTTAACGTCGACTAACGTCTATTTCCTTCGCTCCATAGATGCTGCCTCATCCGCTGAGTTTCTCCAAATCATTTATATAAATGACCACCTTAGGCAGTCCCTTGAAATGGAGGATGGCTCCAGTTCACTGGGTTCCCAGGTGGCAAAAGAGTGATTGTGGGGATTGCAGACCCTTCCATTCATGGGCCAGGAGTCATTGATGGAGTGGGGTGGGCAAGTGGCGAGATTTTAGTTTAATGTATTGTCACGTGTACAGAGGTACAGCGAAAACCTTTTGTTGTGTGCTAACCAGTCAACACAAAAATAATGCATGATTACAATTGAGTCATTCACAGTGCACAGATAGATACATAAGGGAATAATGTTTAATGCAAGTTAAATTACATAATCTCTTCTGTCACTTGCACCGAACCTCTCTATACCCCAATAATAATTCCAGGTTCTCAAAGCCATCTACGTGGTTCTTCTCCATTGTGCCAAAATCTCAGATTCCATAATGTGGTAGGGAAGCCTTGACGATGTCCGTGAATATTTTGTGTAAGAAGAAACTACAGATGCTGGTTTCGTGTCGAGACCCTTCTTCAGACTGATGAAGGGTCTCGACCCGAAAACATCACCCATTCCTTCTCTCCAGAGATGCTGCCTATCCCGCTGAGTTACTCTAACTTTTTGTGTCTATCTTACGTGATTATTTTCCTCCATCCTTCATGAAATCTCATGTCATGACAGAGCTCACAATGGATATTTTTGAACATCATTTTCCACAAGATCTAGACTAAGAATTATATATTGTTTGGCTATTGGTAGTGTTTTGTGAAAGAAAGATAACCCAGATGTGGAAAAAGTATTCAAAATATCCTGAGGACTAAAATAAATAATTTTGACTAACTAAGAAAATAGTCACCATTTACGCAATATTTTCGGCACCATCATAGTCGCAGCAGGTCTTCGACTTTCAACATGTTGAAAATCCAGCAGCGACCAGAAAATGGTACAACTCTTTGGGCGACTACTCACGACCATACAGGCGTCACCCCGCAACGGGTAAGGCTATATCCTAGTAATGGTTTCATATTTTTGGGTGGGGAGCAGATAACAAAGAGGACTGACAAGTAGTTTAATTAACATGGAATATCTAGACTTCAGCAAGGCTTTTAACAAGTTGCTAATTGGCAGATTTACATATATAAAACCCCATGCATGCAATCCAAGGCTAAATTGTTAGAGATCAAAATTAAAAATTCAACAATTAGAAGCAAATTACAATGGTCTATGCATGTACAGGAAAATGGAAAATTATTTGAAGTGGGGTTATGCTGGGCTCAGTCTCAGATATTTGGCTTTATTCAGTAAATGCAGAAATCTATTGAAGGTTAGTGATTTGGTGGCATCCTCCATTTCTCTTTCAAATGCTGAGTAATCCACAATGCATTCTTAAAAGGAAGGGCCAGCAGAAATAGCTGCAGAATTGCTGCTCAGTGTATTTTTTTCCGGAAGTGGCGGCGCTGGGAACGGCTGCGGCTCGCCTGCAGTCCGTTTGTCTTTTACTTTTTTGTGTTGTTTTTTTCGTTTTGTGTAGTTATGTTTTTCGTTTTTAGGCTGTGTTTATGTGGGGAGGGGGGGGGGGGGGCAAAACGGGGGCTGCTGTCACTCCCTTCGGGGGAATACGACCTTTTTGTCGTATCCCCCTTCTTTGCCTCCGTCTACGCTGAGGCCTAGCGGAGCCGGCGACCTCGGGACTCTGGAGGCAGCTGACAGGACTCGTCCTGAGCTCGCTCCCGGCCCAGCCCGGGATGGAACGGTGCTCCCGTGAGAGCGGCATGGTGAGGGGCTGGAGTGGCCCAGCTGGAGTGGCCCAGCCCGAGGGAGGAACGGCACTCCCGTCGGAGTGGCCCAGCCCGAGGGAGGAACGGCACTCCCGTCGGAGTGGCCCAGCCCGAGGGAAACGGCACTCCCGCTGGAGTGGCCCAGCCCGAGGGTGGAACGGTACTCCTGTCGGAGTGGCCCAGCCCGAGGGAGGAACGGCACTCCCGCTGGAGTGGCCCAGCCCGAGGGTGGAACGGTACTCACGTGAGGGCGATCCGGTCCGGGGGCTGGGACGGTGCTCCGGTGGCTGGGATGACGTTCTGGCGGCGGTGTCCAGAGTCCTGGGTTCAGCCGCAGGCCGGCGGCTGCGTGTGCTGGACTGGAGGTGCGGCGGCTTCGACCACCCCGGGCCGCAGTGTTTGAACCGGCCCGTTCACGGGGTTCGGTGAGCTGCGGGACTGTTTGTACCATCGCCCGGGGGGGAATCGCCTCAGCGCAGAGGGAGAAGAGGGAAGAGCCTGCAGCCCTAAGATTTTTGCCTCCACCACAGTGAGGAGGTGTTTGGAGGACTCACTGTGGTGGATGTTAATGACTGCAGGCACAAAATTTCATTCCGACCGTAAGGTCTGAATGACAATAAAGGAAATTCAATAAAGGAAATTCATTTAACGTTGAAATATTGCACTACAATATGCAAGTCAGAAACACACTGGAATGCCAAGTCTGTCGCATCTGATCTCTTGCTTTGCTGCACGAGCTCACCATACAATGCAATGGCAGCTCCAGACCATGGGGTGGAGTGGCAACCACATGAAGGTAGTCACCAACCATCATTAAAACATTCAGAAGCTTTTTTTGTAATTAAAAGTGAAATAAGGTATCAAAGGAATTTTTTTTGTTAATTTTTGAAAATGTAATCTTGTAATATCCAGAACATTCAAAAACGCAGAAAATATATCAGTGAGCGGTCAAAGCAGCTATGGGGTTAGCATGGGTGAGAGAGTGGTCTTGCTTTCTTATTTTAGATACCGCCTGTTCCTTATGTCTGAACAAATACTGCAATGAAATTACAAAAGTGTTGCGTAAAAAGGTACAGAACTCAAGTGGCTCACCTTAAAAATACCCGCAATGGATAGGGTCAGGCTGGATGTTTTGGCAACCAAAAGGAATTCAGAGAAGCAGAGTCCAAATGCTAGAAATCCTCCTCCAGCCAATACAAACACCATATTTAATAAAGCTGAGGTCTCGTGGTAGCGAAATAACTTCTCTGAAGCAGACAGGCTGAGTCCTTGTGAAAAAAAAACTTGCTGTTATATCACTGCCAAAGTTATTAAAGATTTATTTCCAATTTAACATATTTAGAATCATACCGTCTTGCTAACATAATGTAGTACAAAAAACTAGCAGGCTACATGATTTGACGTTCATTATTGTGCTTTTGCTTCACCCAAACCCCATCTCACTCCTCTTCATCTCACGCTTTTAGCATTCACTTCTATTTCTTTTTCTCTAATATGTTAACATCCCTTTGTTTAAACATATCTGTACAATTGCTTCAACTACCAATCCTTGCAACAAATTACCCATTTGAATTTCCCACTGAGCATAGAATTTCCAGAATGTTTCCAAGCTTTATCCTCCATCTGTAAAACCACCTCTGCAGTAAACAGAAGGCAGAGGGACTATAAAGAGAAGATAGACACAAAATGCTGGAGTAACTCAGTGGGGCAGGCAACATCTCTGGAGAAAAGAAATGGGTCACGTTCCTTTTCTCCTGCGATGCTGCCTGTCCCGCTGAGTTACTCCGGCATTTTGTGTCTATCTTTGATTTAAAACAGCATCTGCAGTTCTTTCCGACACGGGACTATAAAGAACCTGGTTTTAAGTGTTACTTATAACAATGTTAGTCCAAGTCTTGTTTTTAATAATCTTTGACACCTATAACAGTGCTTCTATAGTGACCAGAATTGCACACAAAATCTAACACCAGTTCTTCAAAACTTAGCTCACGATTTGCTCATCTCAAGTAGACTACATGTCAAAAATCAGTTTTAAGGCAGAATTAATGCTGATGTTTCAGCAAAGTACTGAGCTAGTGCCGTACTGCTGAACCCACAATCCATCAAAGCAAAAGCTGCCCAAATTTATAAATTGCTTTCAAATGTAGAATAAAACTGATACACCAGCGCACTTGGGATTTTGGTAATGCTGCACCAGCAGATTTCCTGGACTATTTGACTATTAAGAATAAGGGGTAGGCCGTTTAGGACTGAGATGAGGAAAACGTTTTTCACCCAGAGAGTTGTGAATCTGTAGAATTTTCTGCCACAGAAGGCAATGGAGGGCAATTCACTGGATGTTTTCAAGAGGTAGTTAGATTTAGCTCTTAGTGCTAAAGGAATCAAGGAATATGGGAAAAAGCAGGAACAGGGAACTGATTTTAGATGATCAGCCATGATCATATTGATTGGCGGTA
The DNA here is from genome assembly GCF_028641065.1 of Leucoraja erinaceus. Classification (NCBI taxonomy): domain Eukaryota; kingdom Metazoa; phylum Chordata; class Chondrichthyes; order Rajiformes; family Rajidae; genus Leucoraja; species Leucoraja erinaceus. The sequence continues at coordinate 6,215,345 of NC_073397.1, read as the reverse complement.
CTGGCTCGAAGGGCCGACTTCTGCACCTATTTTTCTGTGTTACTCCCATTAATGCCTACCGTGTTTATTTATGTTTTACGGGATTAAAATGCAGGTTTGTATTGGTTGTCATAGAGGGATTTGCTCGGACTACAAGCAGATGAAGAAAACTCAATCTGCGCTTCCGTTCCCGTTTTTTTTTTTTTTTTAAGTTGCTGGTCAATTGCATCGCTGGATTGAAGTTAAACGCGACTTCTAACTCCTTCAACATCACGGATCACAAGTGCAAGACAAAACAAAGGGTATGTCATTTATTTAACATCTTATCTTGCTTTTTGGTGTGGTTTCATTTTAATCTGATGATCCGAAATATGTTATTTAGACCCCGATATCGACCGCGTCTTGCCTGCCAATCGGGGCTTAAATCATGGCGGTGGCCACATTCCCAACTTTCACAATCCAGAAACATCCACTCTCAAGATAATCAAATTTTTTTTTTTGCACAATCATGTCGTAAGAACATCTAAATCATCTACATTTTGTGTTATTGTCTATCCATGAACAATATTTTCATACTAAATATCTGACTAAAAACTGCCACAGTCATATGTTTAGTATGAAAATATTGATAGACAATAACATAAAATGTAGATATTGACATGATTGTGCAAAAAATAATGATTTTGATTATCTCGAGAGTGGATGTTTCTGGATTTTGGATTTTACAAACATGTCTGTGTAAAACGACATTTGCCTGCTGCAGTTTATAAACCAACAGAGTAAAATCTATGGGAATTATACATTCAATTCCTTCCATTTGGCATAGAAATCCATGACAAAGTGAGATTTACAAATCATGTGATATTGTGAATTATTGTGTGAATGGGATCAGTTTGTTATTTGGATGCTTTGGCAATTTAAAACATTATTTTTAGCTTTTTCTTAAGAATGGGATAGATGTTTAGATCTAGTAATTGAATTTAGATTAATTTAATTGATTTGATGACACTGATTATGATTTTTTTGTGGGTATTAACTATTTGTTTTAAAGTTACAATAATATTAAAGTTCTGATCTTGAGAATATCACATTTTTGAATTTTCAAAGCAGTCTGGGGGTTTAAATACTATTTCTGTCACAATGGTTAATTTTGTAATTAGCTACTTAATTAGGTGATTAACTAATTATATACTTTAATTTCAGGTCATCCAAGTAAGATGTATCATATTTGTTTCAGAATGGTTCAATCTACAATAACTGAAGATGTCATTCAGTTCTCTTAATTTTTAAGAAGGTTATGGGCTTTTATGTCAATTGACAGTCCTCAGCTTTTGTGGTAAGTTAATGGAAAAGCAATAGGGAACAAGATGCTAATTTCCGGGTATGAAAATGACCATAACTTTTTTTAATACTGAAGATATGAATGTGAATTAGGTATCAAATGAAAGTTTCCTTTATGCTTTATATGATGGGGTAAATTACGGGCTTGATTTTTAAAATCTCAACATTTTGTAACATTCCTAATATTAGATCAGATAACAAACAGTTTATCTAAGTTGCGGGTTTTACGGACAGTCTTAAAGAAAACGGTGGACAGGTTTAGGGAATTCTATAGCTTAGGACCTTATCATTCAAGGTCAAGATTAATGGACATTAAAATCAGCAACCTGCAGGAGGCCAAATAGGTGGAACTCTTATCTTGGGCATGGGGTTGGGGGACATTAGAAGACATGATTAGAATATATTTGAATACAATCCTGGTCAGCAAATCATCGCAAAGTAGAAGTAGGACTTTGAGCAAGTTACTCCACAGGCAATGAAGAAGGCAGGCATGGAATCTGGAGGTAAAAGGGTTTTCCCATTTGAGCAGTACTAGAGTTAAGCAGTATTGCATTTGAACTTGGTGATGTTGGCACCCCAATGAACTGGTCGGAATCTGATATGGCAATGAAGTTATGCAGTGTCTTTGCACTGTTGAGTTAAATGGCAGGGAGCAACATGGAAAATGTGATTAGATAATTGATTTTGTAATGGGCCTTATATTTAGTTCACAATTAAATTTAAATTTGATCTAGTCTGTCTCAATGCCTGACAACTAGACTGGAGAAGGGAATAAAAGAGGTGGTAGCTAGATATCAAAGATAGACATGGTAGTTGATTAATATTGCTAAAGGGCAATAAAATTAAATATTTGGCACCTGGAACTTTGGTCCCTGTTCTCACACTCCAAAAAGCCCACCACAGTTGATCCCCTGGCCATGAATGGAGAGAACACATCTCTCATTCTCATCTTGGACACATGCTCAGTGCTTCGGTGGCCAGTCTTTGAATTTCTACACTGTTCCAATGAAGTGAATGCAAGCTGCAAGAGAAGCATTTTTTTTCCATCCGGGTTAAATCTGATACACGGTCAACCCCCTTAATGTTACCTTGTTTTATAACACTTCACCTGATCTGTTGGATATTCCAGTAGGAAAGAACTGCTGATGCTGGTTTAAATCGAAGGTAGACACAAAATGCTGGAGTAACTCAACCTGAAACGTCACCCATTCCTTCTCTCCAGAGATGATGCCTGTCCCGCTGAGTTATTCCAGCATTTTGTGTCTACATGTTGAATATTCCCATCATTCTCTTTTGTTATAGATTTGCAGCAATTGCTGCAATTCTTTCCATGTCAACCTTAATCCTGAAGCATTTATCAATCCATGCAGTATGTTCACTCTCTCTTCCCCCTGCCTTCCCCTCCCCATTGTCCTCACTCCCCTTTCAGACAACCTCGATCTCCATTCTATCACAGACTTTTCCTTTATTCCTATTTCGATTTGAAATACACTTTAAAAGGGCTATCGACCAGAAACATCTATTCAGTTTCTCTCCTAACCCAAGCTTTTATTTCAGAGCTCCAAAAAAAACAGCCACATATTTTTTTTGGGGGGGGGGGGGGGGGGGGGGGGAAATAACATGTGTGAATGGCATGTTGGCCTTCATAACAAGAGTTAAGATTAGGAGCAAAGAGGTCCTGGAGTATTGTATGCACTTTATCTCCAAATTTGAGGAAGGACATTCTTGCCATTGAGGGAGTGCAGCACTGGTTCGCGAGGTTAATTCCTGGGATGGCGGAACTGTCATACGTTGATAGAATAGAGCTACTGGGCTAGTATACACTGGAATTTAGTGTGAAACGGGATCTTATTGAAACATAAGATAATTAAGGGATTGAACACGCTAGCGGCAGGAAACATGTTCCAATGTTGGCAGAGTCCAGAACCAGGGATCACTGTTTAAGAATAAGGGGTAGGCCATTTAGAATAGAGATAAGGAAAAAACTGTTTCACCCAGAGAGTTGTGATTCTGTAGAATTCTCTGTATCAGAAGGCAGTGGTGGCCAATTCACTGGATGCTTTCAAGAGACAATTAGATACTCTTAAAGATAGCGGAGTCAAGGGATATGGGGAGAAGGCAGGAACGGGGTACTGATTGCAGATGATCAGCCATGATCACAGTGAATGGCGGTGGTGGCTCGAAGGGCCGAATGGCCTAATCCTGCACCTATTGTATATTGTCTATTGTTTAAGGGGACTGAGAGGGAAGTTGGAAATGGAGCACTAATTTGCAGTGGGGAAAAATGTCAAATGTTGGCCTTTTGAAGCGTATTATTGGTGGTATATTTGAAAAAAAAAATGAAATTACCTGGAGACAGAAAATTAGCAGCATTAATGAACACAAGAGATATGAAGGAAAACCAAAATGTAGAAACACAGAATTGCAGATGCTGGTAGATAGACACAAAGAACAGGAGTGACTCAATAGGTCAGGCAGCATCTCTGGAGAAAAAGGATGAGTGACATTACGGGTACGGACCCTTCTTCAGACTCAAACACTTTGTGTCTATCTTAGGAAGGGAAACCAGTTGGTCAACATTTCAGTGCGAGTAGAGGAGAATGAGCAAATGATGGATGAGATAGAAACATAGAAAATAGGTGCAGGGGGAGGCTATTTGGCCCTTCGAGCCAGCACCACCATTCATTGTGATCGGTGATGAGCTTGGAGAAAAAGCAGAAAAAGATGTTAATTGTACGGTGGCAGGAAATGCCTAAAGTTATGTCTGGCAAGTCAGGGAGAGGAAGGAAAGCAGCAGAAACGGTTTTACTGGGTAATCTCAATCTGACAAATCTATAAACCCTCAGACATCTCAGTATAAATCCCTTGCTCTTGTGTCATCACCAACAAAAAGATTTCCACAAGGGGAAAAAAAAAGGTTTTCTTTGACTTCCAAGATGATCCTGGAAAAAGTGAACCGTTTTGATTGCTGAAAAAAGGGGTTTACTCGGGCCATTGAGATGCTGCAGTTAGTTGCCAGTCATCCATCCAACTTTGCTTTCCATTCATTCATTATCGTTGAAAACATTAGCTACGCAGTGGTGCTGGTTTCCAACGGGAACAGTGACGGATGCACCACACATCTCTGTCCTCTAATTTCTGCGGACTTCCACCGCTGGGAGTATAGGATTTTGGTGTGTGTGCTTTATCATCATTCCTTACAATGCTATGTACGACAGTGATCGCGACTTCTATTGAAGTGTGGATGGCCATTGGCTCGCTAGAAGCTCATCCGCCCTTTGACAGGTCTTGTTTTTGGTCCTGCTGGGGACCCTCAGCCCCCTCCTCACTTGGCAAATCATGTGGGGGGGGATACGGTTTAGTCGTTGACTATCCGACCATGGAGCAGGTAGCACGGGATTACATGGTACTTGTGGTGGGAGGAACTCCTCTCGACCTAACTGTGAATTGCTTTCCAACATCAGAGAAAATGACGGGTACATTGGAAAGAAAAGGTACCAAAAATGGACAGGTTAGGAGAAAGCACACCAATTGCTGCTGAAATGCTGTGGGGAAATGGAAAGTCAAAGACTTGATTTTAAAAGTACATTTTTAATGGAAGATGCTTTTGCTCAGAACCTAACAGAGAAAGATGTGCTTGACCCAGAGTTCTTCCAGCAGTTTATCTTTTGCTATATGAAGGTGTAGAGTTGGCAAAAAAATGTTGATCTGGATAGAAGAGAGAATTTCAAAGAAAAATCTCAGTCAATTCATCCCAATTCCAAAATCCAGACATATGAAGCAAAAGCTGAAAAGGAGATCAATGCATTTCATAAAAAAGCAACAATATTACTATGTCGAATCTATTGTAAATTACCCAGAGCAGAGGAACCCATAGTTTGAACTTAAGATTTGTTCAGTTGCTATTTTTGAAATAAGCACAAAGATAAAGGTAGACATTCAGCAGATAGCTGTTAAGTTACAGCTGTTGATCCAAAATATTATCTACTTTCCATTCATCATTGCCTAAATAGATGAATATTGGCTCTCATTGTAGTGAGGCTTCAGTGGTGTAATTGTGCACTATATTTGTATGAAATGCAAATATTTCACAATTAATACTGTGACTATTTGCATTTTATGCAAATTTGAGAAGTCGTCTTTTGTTGAGAAGTCTTGAGATCATGGGAGTCATGAGAAGTCATGAGCTGCCTCAAAAAGGCTGGCAGTATCATCAGACACCCACACCATCCTGGCCACACACTCATTTCCCTGCTAGCTTCAGGTAAAAGGTACAGGAGCCTGAAGACTGCAACAACCAGGTTCAGGAATAGCTACTTCCCCACAGCCATCAGGCTATTAAACCTGGCTCAGACAAAACTCTGATTATTGGTGGCCCATTATTTGCTATTTGCACTTTATCAGTTTATTTGCTTATGTGTGTATATCTATGTATTGTGGTACAGGTGCACAACCTGATCTGTCCTGTAGCAAATACCTACTATGTTCTGTGTGCTAAGCAAAGCAAGAATTTCATTGTCCTATCCGGGACACATGACAATAAACTCACTTGAACTTATTAATCAAGAGGAGATCAAATAAATGTTAGTCAGTTAGTTTGGAGGGATTTTATGTGGAAGGTGGTGGAGTCAAAGGTGAGGGGGAAACTTTAATTCTTAGCCCCTACCTGGTCAGCGACTAAAAACCTCGCGGAGCTGGGGGCTCCGTCCGGCCGCGGGCGGCGCCGGTTGTAGCTCCGACCCCGGCAACTCTACCCCTGTCTGCGAGGCGCTCCAAATCCAGCGCCGCCCGCGGTCGGACGTCCCAGCTCCGGGAATGTCGGGAGTCGGCGGCGTCGCAGCGCTGGGATTGCGGCAAGCTCCGGAGCGCTGTGGCATGACACACAACATCGCGGAGCATCGCTGGATTTGGAGCCGCGGAGCTGGGGGCTCCGTCCGGCCGCGGGCGGCGCCGGTGGGAGCTCCGACCCCCGCAACTCTGTGGTGCCGGCTCCAAATCCAGCGACGCTCCGCGATGTTGTGTGTCGGCGGCCACAGTGCTCCGGAGCTTGCCGCACGGCGACCCGGTAAGGCATTGCTCGCTCGACGCTGCAACGCTGCCGACTCCCGACACTTGCGGAGCTGGGGCGTCTGGCCGCGGGCCGCGCTGGATTTGGAGCGCCTCGCAGCCAGGCGTAGAGTTGCCGGTATCGGAGCTACAACTGGCACCGCCCGCAGCCCCAACGGCCACAGCGCTGCGGAGCTTACTGCACAGCGACCCGGTAAGGCATTGACCGCTCCCCGCCTCTCCGACCAGGTAGGGGACTAAGAATTAAAGTTTACCCCTTCACCCCCCTTCACATAAAAGCCCTCCAAACTAACTGACTAACATTTAAGCAATGATTTACAGATGTTTAAGTGTCTCCCGGTCTCCAGGGAGGAGGCAGCCGCTACAGTAGTACAGACCTGGGTTGACCGTGGGTCGTTTTGGGTCAAGTTTGGCGCCAAACGCGAGCTTTGGTGCGCAGACGACATCTGGAAAAAATGGCCGGTTTTCGGAGCTTTTCGGTTTCTGGAACACCGGATAAAAGGTTGTGCACCTGTATATGGACACACTGATCCGTCCTGTAGCAAATACCTACTATGTTCTGTGTGCTAAGCAAAGCAAGAATTTCATTGTCCTATCCGGGACACATGACAATAAACTCACTTGAACTTATTAATCAAGAGATAATGAAAGGAGAAGCAGGTAAATTAAAAGACAGTGAAGGTGCGACAAGATGTGGGGAAACATAAGCACAATTAAAAAAACTAATGACTTGCAACAGAATTTGTATCCCAGTGTATTTCAACATATTTAAACTATGGCTCACTAATTTATAAAATCAAAATTACATTAAATACAGTAAGAGAAAACTCACACAAGGGTAAAGATGGTCATGATCAATGCACCAGCTTGCATGAAAATTCATAACCAAAGTCGGTGGGAATAACCCACCGACTTTGTGGTCCTCCAATGCTTTTGCACAGCATTCCTCTACACCAATTGAATTTGGGCTTGACCTTGTCCTTCTGTCATAGCCTTCTCAAACAGCTGTCCTGCACCCAAACCTGATATTCGCTAACCCTGCAACCCTTTCCCCAATACATCTACATACACTCGTATTAATAAAAACATTTAATCAGAAATAGGCACAGCAATTCACTTTCCTCCAAGGGTCAAATTGGGGGGTAGAAAGGGATAGGGGCATAGAGGGGGTAGCGGGAGCAGGGTGAGGGAGAAGGAGGGGGGTAGAATAGAATAGGGGGGGGGGGGGGGGGGGGGTAGACTTTCCACCTTACCCCTTCCTCATTTCCCTCATCCTCCTCCCCTCACTCGCATTCCCTGCCCCAGTACCTACCCAGATCGTAGAGCAGCGCCAGGGCCTAGAACTCGGCCTGGTTCTCTTACTTGGACCAGCCCTGGCTGTAGACTGCAGCCGTCAGCTCAGCCACCGCCTGGGCTCCAGTCCAGATCCTGACGTCTTCTCCGTGCTCGTCCCTGACCCCAGACCCAGGCTCGTCCTTGGTTCCAGCAGCGGCTTCTTTCTCAGCCCCGGTCACGGCCCCATCCCAAGCCCTATCCCTTCACTCCAACCCCAGCACCACTCCCCCCCCCCCCCCCCCCCACCGGGCGTTGGCAGCTGCCGCCACTCCTCGTTCACCGCGAGCAATGGAGTGTGCCTCCCTACCGGAGGGTCCTGTCCTGCCTTGCGAGTACATTGTGACATCACTCGAGTTTTCGGGCTGTTTTTAAAACTTTAAACAGTTAATAACTTCGGAAATATAGGGAATGCGACGGGAAGATGTTTATCGCCTGGACGGGAAAAATGTGTGAAAATGGGAAGGCTGTGGCCCAGCGTTTGGAAGAAAATAGGAATTAACCAGATAGACTCACACTCACACAGTCACAAACAAGACGAAGAGTTTTAGTTACACAAGATGTCAATCAATAGTTTGTTCCCTGTGTTGAAAACAGATCAAGAAAGGGGAGAGAGATGTCAGAGATAGTCCAAGTGAATTTGAGGTCAGGGATGGAACGTAGTGGTAAAGTTGATTAAATCAATACATTTTTCACAGGTGCAGGAGGCAGACCCGATGCAGTCATCGATGTAGTGGAAAAAGAGTTGGGAGATGGTGCCAGTGTACATTTGGAGCAAGGACTGTTTGACGAACAACCAAAAGGCAGACATAGCTGGGGCCCATGCAAGTGCCCATGGCTACACCTTTAACAGAGAAGGTGAGAGGAGTCAAAAGATGCTATTGAGGGCAAGGACAGGTTCCAGCAGGTGGAAGATAGAATTAGTAGAGGGGAACTGTTTGAGTCTTGTTCAACGAAGAACCAGAGCCCCCCCCCCCGAGGCCTTCCTGGTGGGGGAAATTGAGGTGTAAAGGGGTAAATGTTATAGGAAAGATATTGTCAAGCTTAAAAGGGTTCTGTAAAGATTTACGAGGATGTTGCCAGGACTAGAGGGTATGAGCTATAGGAAGAGGTTGTGTGGGCTGGGTTTCTATTCCTTGGAGTGCAGGTGAATGAGGGGGGGGGATCTTATAGAGGTGTATGAAATCACGAGAGGAATAGATCGGGCAGATGCACCGAGCCTCTTGCCCAGAGTAGGGCAATCGAGGACCAAAGGACATAGGTTCAAGGTGAAGGGGAAAAGATTTAATAAGAATTTGAGGGGTAACTTTTTCACACAAAAGGTGGTAGGTGTATGGAACAAGCTGCCATATGAGGTAGTTGAGGCAGGGACAATCCCAACATTTAAGTAAACAGTTAGACAGATGCATGGATAGGACTGGTTTGGAGGGATATGGACCAAGCGCAGGCAGGTGGGACTAGTGTAGCTGGGATATGTTGGCCGGTGTGGGCAAGTTGGGCCGAAGGGCCTGTTTCCACACAGCATCACTCTATGGCTCTATTAATTAAAAGTTAATGAAATGTTGAAGTGAGTGCGAGTTGTCTTAGATGTAGGTCTAAAGGGATTGGACAAGGTATAATCAAGGTATTTGGAGATGAGTTAGATGAGGCAGGAGCAAGCAGAAACATTGGGTTTACCATGGCAATCCATTTGAGGATTTTGGGAAGGAGATCAGGATGGGCAAGATGGGGCTGGGAAAATGTTGGAGATAGTGACGAGGAGAATGCTCAAGGTGACGAGGTCTGGGAGATGGTGGTCTGGTGCTCATCTGTGGTCAAGGTGGTGTCCGAGAGCTGGTGCCTGGCCTCGATGTGGTACAGGTCAGCATGCCACACTACAATAGAGCCTTGCAGGGGGTTTGATAAGAATATTGGGATTGTTACTGAGTGAGCAAAGGGCAAAGTATTCATAAGGGGTGAGATTGGAGTAGTCAAGCAGGTATAGCAGGCAGTGAAGAAAGATAATGGCATGTTGGCCTTCATTGCGAGAGGATATGAGTTTCGGAACAAGGAGGTCTGACTGCAGTTGGCCCTGGATGAAACCACACCTGGAGCATTGTGTGTAGTTTTAGTCTCCTAATTTGAGGAAGGACAGTCTTGCTATTGAGGGAGTGCAGCGTAGGCTTATCTGGTTAGCTCCCGGGATAGTGAAACTGACATAGGATGAAAGAATGGGTTGTCTGCGCTCGTATTCACTGGAATTTAGAAAGATGAGGGGATACTTATAGAAACATAATATTTTTAAGGGATTAGACAGGCTAGATGCAGGAAAAATGTTCCCGATGTTGAGGGAATCCAGAACCAGGGGTCATAGTTTAAGAATATGGGGTAGGCCTTTTAAGACTGAGATGAAGAAAAACCTCTTCACCCTGAGAGTTGTGAATCTGTGGAATTCTCTGCCACAGAAGGCAGTAGAGGCCAATTCATTGGATGTTTTCAAGAGAGAGTTAGATTTAGCTCTTAGGGCTAGTGGAATCAAGGGATATGGGGGAAAAAGCAGGAACGAGGTACTGATTTTGGATTATCAGTCATGATCATATTGAATGGCGGTGCTGGCTCGGAGGGCCGAATTGCCTACTCCTGCATCTATTTTCTGTTTCTAGGGTAGAAGGCCAGCAGCTGTAGCTCATGAGGAAGAACGTTGGAGATGTGAGAAAGGGTCATCACTGAGAGAAAAAGGCTTGGAGACAGATAGCTTGACCACTATCCCACCCTACTCCAACCTTATCTGACACCCTGTTTGCTCCTTTTCACTTCCAACCTTTGTTACCTACTCCGCCGATCTGCAAAACAAACTGTCCCCCCATCCCTCACCTGTCTCCACCCATCATTTGCCAGGCTCTGTCCACCCTCACCTTTTCTTCATAGCTTTCTCCACACCCCCCTTCCCTCCACCACTACAATTATTTTTAAGAAGAGTCCTGAACCAAAACGTCATCTATTGATGTCTTCCAGAGATGCTCTGTGACCAGCTACATTTCTCCAATACTTTGTTTTATTTTGACAAACCAGCATCTGCGGTTCTTAGTGCAGTTATTGTAAATGGAATTTGGTCTGTGGTGATCAAGATCTTCAGAGCACTGGCCACCGACCCAGCTCGCAGACCTACCTTCATTGAACACAAACAGCGGGAAGAGACCAATAAACATCAGAGGCTGGAGGTGGTACATGGTGTCAATAGGATTCTGTAAACCTGAGCAAGAGTTTCAAATTCAGTTACAATCTGCATAATATTCCATGAATTATAATAACATCAAATTTAGTTATAATTTATACCACAGTTAAAATTGTTATTTAATAGTAATATAACTTTGGTAATAATCCAAGTAAAAACAATTATTATGAGCAGCACGAACAGGAGATTTCAAATCTGATAAAGGGGAAAAACAAAATGTTCACATCCCTTGACACCAATGATACAAACTGTACCAAGCAGCTCCATGCCATGCAAATGAAGTCTGGAAATACTTGGCAATGTCTCAAACCAGATCACACATTCAGACACTTGAAATTTAACCGTGGTGTGTTATGAAGCTTCATATAGACACTGCTCTTTTTAATGGAACAATAGTGGCTTTCTATTAGTTTAAGTGAACAACTGCATTTGCTTTGAAATTAAACTGCCACCAACAATGTGTCAAGGAAGATCAAAAAATTAAATTCCAATTAACATCCACTTGTCAAGTTCTCATTCACCTGAAACCTGACAGTGTCAGGTGTGACAAGTACACTAATTTATATCATTCTTGTCGGGTCTGGGAGATTAAATTCAATTCTTGCAGCTGGAGATGAGAACTCGTTGTTCCAGATCAACAATGTGTGCTCTTTATTCAATAATATTTAATAACTTTTACAGATTGGATATCCATCCTACTCAAGCATTACTTCCCCAATTTGGAATCTCACGCACCAAGGTAATTAATTGGCATTATATCAAATGAAGCCACAATTGTCTGTAATTTTAACTCGTTTTCTAAAGGGCAGGTAGAGAATATAAAGCTTTAAATTGTCTCTTAGGCACTGGTAGAAGAGAGCAGATTATGTAACAATTGTTATGCTCTCTGGCTAAATCCATTTGGAGTTCCAGTTTGAGGTCTGGAAAACTATCTGCTGGAAAAGTAAGGAAATGTAGAGTGCTGATTCTGGGGACAAGCGTTACATCACAAGACCAGGTCGCACACATTAAGGTCCATTCTGTCAAATACATAAATAAATAGGTGGTTTAAGAGAGTGTTTAACATGACTGAAGGAGTCGAATGGAAAATTATGTGGGTTGTTGGGGAATAGACAATAGACAATAGGTGCAGGAGTAGGCCATTCGGCCCTTCGAGCCAGCACTGCCATTCAATGTGATCATGGCTGATCATACCCAATCAGTGCCCCGTTCCTGCCTTCTCCCCATATTCCCTGACTCCGCTATTTTTAAGAGCCCTATCTAGCTCTCTCTTGAAAGCATCCAGAGAACCTGCCTCCTGAGGCAGAGAATTCCACAGACTCGCCACTCTCTGTGAGAAAAAGTGTTTCCTCGTCTCCATTCATAATGGCTTACTCCTTCCTTCTTAAACTGTGGACCCTGGTTCTGGACTCCCCCAACATCGGGACCATGTTTCCTGCCCCTAGCGTGTTCAAGCCCTTAACAATCTTATGTTTCAATGGGATTCCTTCTCATCCTTCTAAATTCCAGAGTGTACAAGCCTAGCTGCTTCATTCTCTCAGCATATGATAGTCCCAAATGCAGAACAAAAGGTATAATCTTTTTTTAAAAAGCCACACATTGCTGGAGTAACTCAGTGGGTCAGGCAACATATCTAGGGAACTTGGATAGTTGATGTTTCAGGTCGAGACTGTTAGTCATAGTCATAGAGAGATACAGTGTGGAAATGTGCCCTTTGGCCCAACTTGCCCACACCGGCCAACAATGTCCTATCCATGTACCTTTTCTAACTGTTTCTTAAATGAGTGCCAAACATAAATTTGCGGTCAGGGAATTGAGTCGTGGTGGATTGCGGGAGGAGAAATTAGCGCCATGGTGTGACTTTTGCATCGGTTTTCCCTGCTCTGCTGATCTGACGACAAATCGGTCATACACGTGCTTGTGCTTGGATTCCCGACAAGATCGATAGAAGATTAGTAGTCTGGCGAGCACTGAGGGCGAGGGTTTGAGGCCCTGGAGAGTTTGAGTCCCCGTCTAGGGGGTTTGAGGCCCAAGGAAGGTGGGAGTTGGGCTCAAAAGGTTCTTCTCTGGTGGGTTAAAGGCCCCACACCATTGGTAAGGCAACAGCTGTTGCAATCGGGGTTCCACTGAAACTGGCCCGAGGTTTGAGGGTTGGTAGACCCTGGCGTTTTAGGGCCCCACTCAGCCTGGGATATAGATTTCAAGATATCCTCAAAGACAGGACTGAGAAGGTCAGTACTAAGAGGGAAAGTACTGAATCGGTGCTGAGAGTGCGACTGGAAAGACGACACTATAAAGATCAGCATCGAGAACCAGCACGAAGCGGGTAGGTGCTGAAGACCAGTATTTAGCGGGTAGAAGGGTTTGAGTCCTAGGGGCTTCGAGGCCGCGCCTGTGTGTAGTTTAAGTCCCAAACAGTACTGGGAACTCAGTGCTGGAGAAAAATTGGCTGAGAATACTTTAAAATCAACACTGAGAGGGGGGAGACGCATCTAGTATCTGGACAGTGATCTAAATTTTCCGATTTAAATTTTACCAAATTCAGGGCGTTTATATTGAAGGCTACTGGTTATTGTATAGAGATCCATTTTGATCTTGTAAAATAGCGCCGTAATTGTATATAACTCCGTAATTGTAATATAGCGATTGTGTGATTAATGCTGCTGTTATACAGGTGCACAACCTTTTATCCGACAGCCTTGGGACCAGACACTTTTCGTAATTCAGAATTTGTCGGTCTTCGGAATGGAATTTTTTTAGCGTAGATTTTAATGGCTGGCTCAGTGGTAGAGTGCTCGGCTCATATCCGCAAGGTCGCGAGTTTGCGCCTTGATCCCGGCAGTTACTCGATCGCGAGTTTGAGTCTTCAATGTCGTTTTTTCTTGCAGAATAAATGTCTGTATGAAATGCAGTGTGTTGAATGAATTCCTGAATTTGTAAATGTGACCGCAGCATTGAATCACCTCTCGCACTCATGTCACCCTAGCGGGGCTACATGCCCTTAGGCGGCCTAGCTCGGGGATTCTTGAATCCCTGAGCTAGGTCGCGAGTTTGCGCCTTGATCCCGGCAGTTACTGTCGCGAGTTTGAGTGTTCAATGTAGTTTTTTCTTGCAGAATAAATGTTTGTATGAAATGCAGTGTAGGAGAGGTGTACTGACTGTGTGGGCAGAACTTTGGAAGTGATTGCCCACTAGTCTAAAAAGCCGCTGTGTCTCCCTGTCCCTGGGATAGCAGGGGGCGATCCAGAGGAATCCTCTCCCCGATGGGCCGCTACGGCGACAAGTGGCAGTTTGCCCATAGCCCGAGCTGCGCCACCCCAAGAACAAGACCACCTTGCACACCATCCGCTTCCCCCCCTATGTTTTCCTCTGCAGTTGGAGCGGGGCTGGGCTGGAGTTGCTGCTGGCTGTGGGTCTCTGGGATCTCCGTGCTTGCAGTGGGGCTGGGGGTCGGTGTCCCGTTGGTCCTGACGTCTCTGGCCAACCCCCTGGACTGGAGCTGAGACTGGGAACTGTACCGCCCTTGCCTCCTCTCTCTGCAACTGCAAACAACCCCACTATCCTGCAAGGGCGGCACAGTTCCCGGAGGATAGCAGGTGGCCGGAGACGTCAGGACCAACAGGAACCTGCTCCCCGATGGCCCGAGCTGCGACCCGTCATCCGCAACCCAGGTTCCTCTGTAGTTGGAGCGGGGCTGGGCTGGGCTGGGCTGCTGCTGGCTGTGGGTCTCTGGGTTCTCTGTGCTTGCGGTGGGCCTGGTGGTCGACGTCCAATTGGACCTGACGTCTCCGGTGACTGCACTGACCTGCTGCCGTCGCCGACGTGAAGACAGTACAAAGCCCCCGCGCCGGTGCAATGAGCAGGGAGCTGGAGAGGGGAGGGAAGGGGTCACACACATGGCCGGGAAGCAGATGGGTGTAGGTGGGGTGAAACTGAAGGGAGCGACAATCTGCTGCTGCCTGCACGCCGAGTTAAAAAGTTCCCACGCTAGACTCACGATACACTGTGTATCGTGTCTACCGTGGGAACTTTTTAACTCAGCGGGCAGGTAGCAGCATATTGCCAATTATTAACCCTCCCGCGCAATATACCCTCACCTTCTCTTTTATGAATGGGGATTTAGTTCCCCTTTCTTCGAGGACCGACCGGAGGTTCCGCTGTCACCTCTGTGGGCCGCCCTCGGTGAACGTCCTGTCTCCCTGTCCCAGGGATAGTAGGGGGCGATCAAACAGCACAATACCCCCCTCCCCCTCCAACTCCAGAGGAATCTGCTCCCCGATGGGCCGCTACGGCGACAAGTGGCAGTTCGCCCACAGCCCGTGCTGCGCGACCCCAAGAACAAGACGTACTTTGCACACCATTAGCTTCTGCCCCTACGGGGAGCTTGTTCCTCTGGAGTTGGAGCGGGGCTGGGCTGGAGTTGCTGATCTGGGATCTCCGTGCTTGCAGTAGGCCTGGGGGTCGGTGTCCCGATGAGGGGGCGCAGCTCGGGGAACGGCTTCTGGTGGTCCTGACGTCTCCGGCCAGTTTGCATTTTTCCTCTGGAGTTGGAACGGGGCTGGGCTACTGCTGGCTGTGGGTCTCTGGGATCTCCGTGCTTGCAGTGGGCCTGGGGGTCGGTGTCCCGTTGGTCCTGAAGTCTCCGGTGACTGGCATTGTATGCTGGCATTGCCGACGTGAAGACAGTGCAAAGCCCCCGCGCCGGTGCAATGAGCGGGGAGCTGGAGAGGGGAGGGAAGGGGTCACACACATGGCCGGGAAGCAGAGGGGTGTAGGTGGGGTGAAACTGAAGGGAGCGACAATCTGCTGCTGCCTGCACGCTGAGTTAAAAAGTTCCCACGCAAGACTCACGATAAACTGTGTATCGTCAGTCTACCGTGGGAACTTTTTAACTCAGCGGGCAGGTAGCAGCATATTGTCAATTATTAACCCTCCCGCGCAATATACCCTCACCTTCTCTTTTATGAATTGGGATTTAGTTCCCCTTTCTTCGATGACCGACCGGAGGTTCCGCTGTCACCTCTGCGGGCCGCCCTCGGTGAACGTTTTCAAGGACCTTTCTTCAAGGACCGAAAAAATGTTCGCTATTCGGAGGTTTTCGTTATTTGGATCTTCGGATAAAAGGTTGTGCACCTGTAATCGTAGTTTGAATCGTGGCTATATATTAATATAGAGTGATCTAGTGCAATTTAAAATAGTGCAATTAACTTTAGAACTGTACTGTAATCGAATGCTTATATTTTATATTGTAGTGTGTTTATGTTTCATAATTATTAGCAGTATTATTTCTTGTTTGAGTGTGATTTTGCTTGCGTGTTACACCTTATCTGCTTTTGTTTGGATCCAAGTGTTTAAGTTCAGGAGATTTGCTGCTGAAGTGCGTTTGATTGTTCCATGTAGAAGGTGGTCCCCACCTTGAGCTGAGAGTGTTTACCATTATAAAAGCTTGTGTGATTTCTGTGTGTGAGATTCTTGGGTACCCGGTTGAAAGGAGAAAGGTTGTGTGAAAAAATTTGTTTGGTGTTAGGAATTTGTGTCCTTGTCTTCTTCTTCTTTCGTGTGGCGTGCACAGCCTAAAGTTGTTGGACAACTTGTTCTATTTGATCTTCCGTTCGTGCACGTCGAGTTGATTGCATTAGTCAAAACAGGGCGGACCACGTGAAGGTTGCAATCTTCCACCCCGTCCTTGTCTTGTGAGGGACTTACTAGTGCGTTGAAGAACTTATAAGGCATTGTAAGTAACAATGGGAAACCAGATTGAGATTGATGCAGCGGCAGACCCCGAAAGCCCATTACAAATGGTTTGCAGTAAGTTCTCTAAAGAGGCAAAGAGATTAAAGTATTTCTCGGGAACTTTGAATAAGAAATTAGAAGATGAGTTGTTGCCTGAAGGAGGGGTTGGAACCCTGAGGGCGTGAGATATATTGAAAAGATTATTTGTCAATATAGTCAAAGTGAGACAGCAAAGGAATTCTTTGGGCTGTGGGGACAATATTATGAAGGATTAAGAAAACATAGTGAGGCTGCAATAATGACAAATTGGCAGAAGGCAGCTTTGAAACTTGGAATAGAATTAAAAGATAAAAGGAATAAACCTCTGGATACTTTGAAAAAGGAATGTGGATGTGCTTATAAAGAACATAGGGAACGGGAGACTAAGAGGACTCTTGAAGGAAAAGTGGCACTTGTAGAATTAGAGTTGAGGGACTCGTTGGTTGGCTTTGGTTTGGAAGGTGAAGACGAGGAATATTTGGAAGATTAGGAAAGTATTCATATCAAGAGAAGTTTGCAGCATCTACCTTATTCCCCTTGAGCTCCCTATGTCACCTCCATCTCCAGCACCTTATGTACCTCACAGACCTCCTGTGCCTGCAGCATCACCCACGCTCCCTGCTCATAGTAATCCTATAGTATCACCTGCTCCCCAGACAGCAGCACCAGCACAGAGTTCCTTGACCCCAACAGCTCCAGCACTAACAGATATTCCAGCAGCGCTCAGTACAGGGAGCAAGACAAAGAAAATAGCATCGATATTTCAAGAAAAAGAATGACCACCAGAACCAGTTTATGAACCTAAACCTAGGAAAATAAAACAACCACCCAGAGAGAAAAGACATGCTTTTAAAAAGTACCGCCTTCCCCCTAGTGATGAGGATGATACATCGGAGGGTTATGTAGTATCTGGGGACACTGAGAGGGAGTCAGGCATAGGAAAAATTATGCAGGCAGAGCAATTATCTCGCCGCCAGTTCCCAGTTAGGGAGATGCCTAACCCAGCCTTTGAGCTGCCTAATGCAGTTGGTGCCAACAATCCTCGAACTATTGATGTGTACTCCCCATGGAAACCAGATGAAATGATGGCTGCACCGAGTAAAATACCTGACAGAAAGAAATCACCTGCTTCCTTTGTGGACTATATCCGGACCACTATGCGTGTGTATCAAGCGGATTTGAGAGATTTGTGGGCTGCAATACAACAGATCATAACTCCTATAGAACATACCAGGTTCCTCGCCACTTTAGGACACCCAACTCACGAGGCACAGGCTAATGTAATTGCCAATAACAATGCAGGAGAAGATGCAGTTTTAACTGCCCTTGCCACTACCCTCCAAACGCCAATAGACATCGCTAGGATTTCGGATGTTAGACCAAAGAAAGGAGAGGGATCAGTGGAGTTTTTAGTAAGGTTCTTTGAACTATGTATGGATCAGTCGGGAGATTTAAATTTTCGGAATGAGGTGAATTCTCCCCAGTACTGTGCAATTTTATTAAACTGTGACAACTAATGTAGGAGAAGCAATCAAGACAAACAACATGGATTGGTCCGAGAATAGTGCAAGTCAAATGGTCCGTGAAGTTAGGTATCACTGGAAAGATATTAGAAAACAAGAGAACCAGCCGGTCGCCAAGGCAAAAACTGAATACATAATGAAAAAGGATGTGCCAAGATCTAATTTAGACTTATGGAATAGTCCTCAGGCAAGAGCAAGGCATGATCCGCCAGATTGGACAAGGGCGCCAGAACGGGATTGTCCAGGTTACCCTGAAGAACCACCTCCCTTAGAACCAATTTCTCCAAGACAACACGGGAAAGGGAATAGAGTATTGGGACCAGGCCAACGTTGTACTTGCGGCGGACAAGGTCACTGGAGTAGGGGGTGCCCAACATGAAACAACAGGAAGGAGGGGGCGAACAGAGACAGCAGAGAGGGAACAGGCAAATAAATCAGTGACAGAGAAGAGAAAAACCCTTCTTTCAATATAAGTCATTCTCATGTTCCCGATTAGCCAAGTTGGTGGTGAACGGATGCAAATCTGATGAAGAACATGTACTATCATTGCGAGTAGAAAGAAGGATATGCACCTGTGTGATAGATACAGGAGCATCCATGTCATCTCTTCAATCAATTTATAACCTTGCCAATTCTAGTGAGGTTCAGAGCCTGTCCGGATTTCAGGGACAAATTTGCCAGTATCCCATCTCTAAGCCAGTTGAAGTTGTGTATCGAAGCAAGGCAATAAAACATAGATTCGTAATAACAACTGGATTGGATTGCAATTTAATGGCTAGAGATTTGCTCTGCGCATTTCAATTGAAAATTGAATGCTACGATGGTGGAATAATAGTAACCCCCATGGGCTCCCGAAAGGCAGTGCTATTCAACAGCAACACCCCAATGGTGGTCCTTAGACTTAGAAGATGAGCTTCCACTTCATATCACATTGGACTATGATAGAAGTGTCAAAAATAAAGAATTAGAAAACAATTTTCAGACCTCAAGAAGGAAAAAAATAAAATGTGAGTATTTTGGCACAGGCAACAGGACAAAGAGGAACTACAGAGTACATTAAAATACCCCAATATTTATGGAAATGAGCTTCAGAGGTTGCTCCACACATAACGAGGAAGGTGAATTTTCCAGCAAGTGTGAAGGACTTGGGAGCAATGGTAAAGAAAGCAATTGATCTGGCAGATCCGAATATATATGAAGAACAGAGCTTGTCTAACCAATGTACTGTTGAGTTTGATCAGACCCCAAGGACAGTTGTCGCCCAGCTATGCCAGCATCTGGGAAGTGAGGTATGCGAGTATGTGGACCACATGTGTGGGCAGAAGATGCAACTCAGATAGGATGTGTTCGCATTGATCCCATCCAGGTTGCTCTCCAGAAAGGGATGACGCTGCCTTCAATACAGCAGTTGCAAACACATGCTTGGGATTAGTTGGGGAAATGATGGGTTGCAATGTTGCAGAGTCTTCCCGCTGCTAATTATGATTGGTCCAGAAGAGGGACCTTACCCACAATGTTTACTTTACCTGGGAGAATGTTTCTTTACCTAACAGAATTGTTTCCCCCCAAGTGCTTTGTGTGGAAACTATGTTATGTGATATTTTATGATTGGGTTAGGGAACTGTCATTCGATGTATTCTGCAACCTTATCGATAAATGGCTTGTAGGGGTTGCCCCCCCACCCCCCGTGTATTTTCACGCCAACGGTCTGTGAAGGTATAAAAGAGGGGGGAGCTCATTGGGGTGTGTTGATCTTCTGGGGTATGTGTTCTATTTGCGCGAGGCTGTTGGGCTCAAATAAGTAGAGACAAGGATCGGACCCACAGTATTGGATTAGGTATTGTATTGGTTTGGTGTAATATAAGAGTTGGATTTCCAGTGCTCATATTTGGTGTTTGACTGAACCAGACTAAGGGGAGTAAATTTAGGACCGGAATTACACATACACCAACCACCCTTTGTGTGAAAAAATTACCCCTCGGATTCCTATTAAATCTTTTCCCTTTCACCTTGAACCTATGTCCTCTGGTCCTCGATTCCCCTAATCTGGGCAAGAGATTGTCCATCTAACCGATCTAGTCATCTCATGATTTTGTACACCCCTATAAGATCTCCTCTCACTCTCCTGCGATCCATGGAATAGAGACCCAGCCTACTCAACCTTTCCCTATAGCTCACACCATCTAGTCCTGGCAACATCCTTGTAAATCTTTTCTGAACCCTTGCTAGCTTGACAATATCTTTCCTATAACATGGTGCCTAGAAATGAACACAATATTCTAAAAGCGGTCTCACCAACGTCTTATGCACTGCAACATGACCTCCCAACTTCTATACTAAATACACTGACTGATGAAGGCCAAAGTACGAAAAGCCTTTTTGACCACCTTATCTACCTGTGTATTGATCTTCAAAGAGCCATGCACCTCTACTCCTAGATCCCTCTGCTCGACAACAGAGGCCTACCATTTACTGTGTAGGTTCTGCCCTTGTTTGACGTCCCAAAATGCAACCTCACACTTCTTAGTACAGGTGCACAACCTTTTATCCGAAGATCCAAATAACGAAAAGCTCCGAATAGCGGACATTTTTTCAGTCCTTGAAGAGAGGTCCTTGAAGACGTTTACCGAGGGCGGCCCGCAGAGGTGACAGCAGAACCTCCGGTCGGTCATCGAAGAAAGGGGAACTAAATCCCCATTCATAAAAGAGGTGAGGGTATATTGCGCGGGAGGGTTAATAATTGACAATCTGCTGCTGCCTGCCCGCTGAGTTAAAAAGTTCCCACGGTAGACTCACGATACACAGTGTATCGTGAGTCTTGCGTGGGAACTTTTTAACTCAGCGTGCAGGCAGCAGCAGATTGTCTCTCCCTTCAGTTTCACCCCACCTACACCCCTCTGCTTCCCAGCCATGTGTGTGACCCCTTCCCTCCCCTCTCCAGTTCCCCGCCCATTGCACCGGCGCGGGGGCTTTGCACTGTCTTCACGTCGGCAATGCCAGCATACAATGCCAGTCACCGGAGACGTCAGGACCAACGGGACACCGACCCCCAGGCCCACTGCAAGCACGGAGATCCCAGAGACCCACAGCCAGCAGCAGCCCAGCCCCGTTCCAACTCCAGAGGAACACGCTTCCCGTAGGGACAGAAGCTGATGGTGTGCAAGGTACGTCTTGTTCTTGGGGTTGCAGATGAGGGGGCGCAGCTCGGGCTGTGACGTCTCCGGCCACCCCCCTGTACAGGAGCTGAGACTGGGAACTGTACCGCCCTTGCAGGTGAGCAGGAGAGTGGGGTTGTTTGCAGTTGCAGAGGGAGGGGGCAAGGGCGGTACAGTTCACAGTCTCAGCTCCTGTCCAGGGGGGTGGCCGGAGACATCAGGACCAACGGGACACCGACTGCAAGCACGGAGATCCCGGAGACTCACAGCCAGCAGCAACTCTAGCCCAGCCCCGTTCCAACTCCAGAATAACCCGGGTTGCGGATGAGGGGGAGCAGCTCGGGCTGTGGGCGAACTGCCACTTGTCGCTGTAGCGGCCCATCGGGGAGTGGGTTCCTATTGGTCCTGACGTCTCCGGCCACCCCCCTGGACAGGAACTGAGACTGGGAACTGTACCGCCCTTGCCCCCTCCCTCTGCAACTGCAAACAACCCCACTCCCCTGCTCACCTTCAAGGGCGGTACAGTTCCCACTCAGCTCCTGTACAGGGGGGTGGCCGAAGACGTCAGGACCACCAGAAGCCGCTCCCCGATGGGCCGCTATGGCGACAAGTGGCAGTTCGCCCACAGCTGCGCCCCCTCATCGGGACACTGACCCCCAGGCCCACTGCAAGCACGGAGATCCCAGATCAGCAACTCCAGCCCAGCCCCGCTCCAACTCCAGAGGAACACGCTCCCCATAGGGGCAGAAGCTGAGGTTGTGCAAAGTACGTCTTGTTCTTGGGGTGGCGCAGCTCGGGCTGCGGGCGAACTGCCACTTGTCGCCGTAGCGGCCCATCGGGGAGCGGATTCCTCTGGAGTTGGAGGGACAGGGAGACACAGCGGCTTTTGAGAATGGTGGGCAATCACTTCCAAAGTTCTGCCCACACAATTCCGAATTAGAAAAGTGTCTGGTCCCAAGGCTTTCGGATAAAAGGTTGTGCACCTGTATTAAATTCCATCAAACATTCCTCCGCCCACCTGGCCAATCGATCCAGATCCTTCTGCAATCTTTTACACCATCTTCACTATCTGCAAAAGCACTCACTTTTGTGTCGTCAGCAAACTTGCTAATCTTGCCTTGTATGTCCTCATCCAAATCATTCTTCTGACTGATTGGGGGGGGGGGGGGGGGGGGGGAAGAAAGGGAGGGACAGGAGGGGGTTTTGACAGACAGATGGTTGGGCAAAGGCCAAAGGAAAAGGAGCGATAAAAAGTAGGAATTGGAAATAGCAAAGCCAGAGGAAGGAACACAAGGATACAATACAGCAATAGCAGTGACTCAGGACCAAAGGATCAGTATGGGAATGGGAAACGGAATTAAAATGGTTAGCAACTGTGAGATCCAGTAGCCTCTGATGGATTGAGTGGTCATATTCGAGGAGAAGGTTGCCAAGTCCACGCCTGGTCTCGGCGAATTTGTTAACCAGTATCTGCAGTTCTCTCTTTTTACAGTATAATCTTAAAGCAGGTGACAGGCCATTCAAAAAGTAACATTGGGAAATATTTCATATAAAATGGGTGTCAAATTTATTGTCATATGTACACGAACAGTACAACTGACTTATAATAGTGGTGATGACTAGCAGATCGGCCATAATCTTATTAACAGGTGGAGCAGATTTGAGTAGCCAAATTGCCTGCACCTGCACCTAATTTGTATGTTTTTGTATTTAAGCTCTGATCTCATTGAGTGGTTAAACAGGTTTAAGTAGTTGTATGCCCATTTCTGTATTCTTTACCATTAGTTTTAAGTGCCTGTGTTTAGAGTCACATCATATGGTACACAGCGTGTTCAAATAATACTGTATTTGCTATTAAACTCCCACACTTAATTGACCCTATTACTGCTTTCCCCAACATTGCAGGCAATTTTATACACCTTGCTGCATGGTCTGAGTAATATCGTGTTTCAACTACAAACAGAGCATTATACACACTGCGCTGCATCAAAAAGAAATCAAAATTACCTAGATCAGCCTTCTGGGTAAGAATCTGTGTCAATGTCCATCGTATTCCACCGAGGAAGGATGCAATCAATACCAGGATAAATCCTTTTGTGTTAAACTGAGTTGACTTGTATGTGAACATGAAGAGGCCTCCAGCTATTAACACAATAACTATTAATAGCCATGATCTCTGAGAAAATAAATAGCAATACAGAAAACACATTATTCAATAAATGACCCGAAAAAAATATAATACATCTGTACTCAATTAGACAGATAATTAAAATACTGCAGATAAAATTCTCCCATCCAAAACAACACTTTTAGACAACAACCAATCAGTTGGTCCGTCTTCAAGTAATCCCTCGAGATGGAATAATTGGTGAATGCAACACAAACCTAACTCTACAAGAATTACAACATATAGCGAGAAATCAGAACAATTTAGGTTTTTACTTTTACATTTACTATATTCAATATCCATTTTTTATGCTCTATATTTTCATTTCAAGTTTTGATAATTTATTTATTCACATGTGTTGATTAAAATGAAATTAAAGGAGAATAGAAACAAATGATTTAGGACTAAAGAGTGAGTGGGCAATGTCACATGGAAAGTCTACAAATGGAGTTTTATCCATCAGCATTGCAATCGGTTATGCCCGTCCCACTTAGGAAACCTGAACGGAAACCTCTGGAGACTTTGCGCCCCACCCACGGTTTCCGTGCGGTTCCCGGAGGTTTTTGTCAGTCTCCCTAATGGTCGAAAGTGGTTTCCACTTCTTCTATGTTCCGGTGTTTCAAGCTCCCCAGGAGCTTTGGATTCCTGCTTTATCCAAAAGACACACTAGTTGGTAGGCTAATTGGCCACTGTAAATTGCCTCTTGGCGAGTGGTGGAAAATCAGGAGAAGACGATGTGCATGAGTGAGAGAATAGATTTTAGGGCAAAATGTGAGGTAAATGGGATGGAATAGAATGCTCCAAGAGGCGGCAGAGACTCGATGGGACAGATTGCTTCCTACTACATTTTAAATGAATAAGTTAAATTATCCTGGCTCCAGAAAAAACACATCAATGTTGCTGATTGGTTCAGTGTGTTCACAACTAGCCATTTTATTGATTAATATACAATCGTTTTCAACCATTGCATTCCCTGTGGTGAAGATATTCTTAACATTGCTATTAGGTAGTGAGTTCCAGAATTTTAACCCGTTGACTTAAGAATAAAGCATTCCACCACATGTTCAAGTCACACTAATGAGACATGTTCCCATTTGTCTCATATATTCCTGTTATATCAACATGTCCTCATTTAATCTACACACGAGTCAATATTTTACTACTATTGTTTTATCATTGCAAACAAAGATGGATACAAAATAAAACCGTGAGCCCAAGTTTAATTGAGGACGTGTAAAACCTTTCTCTAACTATGCGGGAAGGGGAGCAAGAGAATTATTAAATGATGAGTTTCCTCCCAAGGAGGAGGGGAAATAAAACAAAAATAGAATACGTAGTTCCATAAACTGATTGTTGATTGTGACGCCTGCTGAAATATATTGGCTCTGGTCAAGTGGACAGAAACAGTCCAGGCAGGCTACGACACCCACTGCAGCAAAAGAGCATTGTGGATCACTGATGAAAAAGCCAACAAGGTGCCAGAGAGATGCATCTTACACAGGATCTTACTACCTTTCTTCTTGGAGAAATAGCGATATTGAGACTTAAATATTGAAACTGCCACAATATTTGGATACGATTCTTGGTTTCCAAATGAATTACAGGTGAATATCTCTATGCACACAATCCACACTGTTAAAATCTACAATAATTGAACCTTCTCGCCTTCCCAGATGAACTCAGTTAGTCCTATTCTACCTACCTCTCCCACTTTTGAATGAGCTGCACTTGGATAGATGAGCAATAAAGTAAGTAAGTATATTGGCCAAGGAATTTACCACATACAAGGAATTTGCCTTGGTGCTCCACCCACAACATGACATACAGTGATAGTTATGAATGACTCAGAAAACACTAAACAAAGCTAAACCCAAAACTGTACCATTATTTTTTATTCGGTATACTATAACAACAGACCACTAGCAAACTTTTAATATACAGAATCACAAAGTATTTCTTCCATTAATACTTTATAGTTCCTCTTCCCCAATTCATTGTTGTATTAAAATCAAAACCGAATACAATTTAAGCTCAATATTTTTTTTCAATACTCAGAAAAGTGGGACATTACCCATGTGTCCCCCTACTGTAAACTCTTCAAAAGGTAAACATGGCACCATACTTCCTCATGTTATTGGGATTATTCGGATAGTTACGGCAATGGTTTTAGACCAGTAGTTGAAATATAACAATGCTTACCAATTTCTCTAGCTTGAATATGATTGCAAAGAATAAAATAAATAGGACAGCAGTCGACTTTGTCATTGTATACCTAAAAGAAACAGTAGCTCTTACAAAGGCTCATTACAGTGTGATAAATCTTAACAACAATATTTTAATGCAGTTAAATGCTTTGGGCTGCTTCACAAGTTCTTCAAGACCCAGAGCCAAATCTTACAGGAAAAGTGATCAAAGTCGAGCTTAATGAATACCTTAAAAGAGGAGAACGGTAAATGAATTATGGAGGGAATTTCAGAAACTTGTAAGTTGAAGGGATTATTGCAAATTGATCTATCTGCTACTGATAATTAATAGACAAGCATAATTGACACCCAGCCTTTTTTTACCTTGAGCACAGAAAAAACATAACTGAAAGGGTTAAACTAGGTCAGCACTACTCTGCATACAAGATTAAAAATAGGTACTGATGATTTGTTACAAAGCTTGTAAAAAAAAAAAATCACCAAATTAGAGCAATTGATTGAAAAATATAATGTTCAAATAGCTTAAGCATGATGACATTGCACAGAATTTAACATTATAAGCAATCTCAGTACCAAGCCTGGTGACTTACAGTGAGATAGTGATAAACATGAAGCTCCAATTAGACAGCCCAATGTCTAATGCAGTTGCCAGGGCTGCAATAGAAAAGGTTTTATTTTAAAATAAGATAGGTAGGAAAAATAGCACAATTAAGTTAATAATCAGTTTTTCTTCCATGCCATTGTTAATAAATGAACACAGTTCCTACGTGCATTTGCCAGTTTACCACAGTAATCTGCTTTCTCTCTCTCTAGCCCTTGGGATGCTATATTTGCTTCTCCTACTTGTTTTGGTCAATATCTTAAAAGTTTCATTTCCAATAACATAGTAAAACACTCAAATTAATTTAGCAAAATTCAATTCCATTGTTTTATTGTCTCTCTCTCTTTTCATTGGCTATCAATTTCAATTTATTCTCCGCAGATTCAAAAATAAAATTCTAGCCTTAAGATCCCTCCATAAATATACATGGTATGCAGCATGTTTTGAATGACTGTTCTTCAAGATCCATACACAATGCTGTGCATTACCATGTTGATTAACTATATGCACTCTCTGGACCACCTTCATCAACAACATTCATTCACTAGTTATCCTGATCTATAGTTACATGAACAGCTTCATGTGCTTTGGAATCCTTTTCCTTACATGTGTCAAGGACTCCAAGCAAGAACCATGTCTTAAACTTGCTTTGAGTTAAACACCGACACTTACTTAGTGTTAAACTTTCTGTCACTATTCCTTCTTCTGCATATCACTGCTTCTATTGACCCCCAAACAATCCCCCAAGAATACCACCTTCACGCATACATGTCAATCTATTTCAAGCTCAAAGTCTCATGGCGCCTCCATCCTCAGTTCTTTGGCCAGGAATCTTTCCTCAAGGAACCCTTCTATGTACAGAATTCACTTTTCACCTGGAGCCCTCCGTCTATTTTTTTGTCATCCTCTTTCAATGTTTGCACTGCCAATTTCATCACAACACGAGTGGTCTCAATTTCTCTTCTCCCTTCACTCATTCTAACCTGCAAAATATCTGAACTTACAGCTGTTCTCCAAGTTCCGATCCTGACATTATAAACAATCTGCTGAGAAATATTGCTGGAGATTGACGACAGACACTTTTTTTTTTAAAAGAGAGGCCGAGTGCCATAACCCTAGCATTCCTTCCTTTATTCTCATAGACTACAACACCATTAACAAACATCAAGCCGTTATTTTCCAGATCATCACTGATCGCAGCTGACCTATATGCCATCCAACGTTGCCCCCAGGCCTTCAGGTCATACAACACAGAAACAGGTCCTTTGACCAAACACATCCATGCTGACCAAATTCCCATCTAAGATTGTCCCATTTGCTTACATTTGGCCCATCTCCCTCTTTCCTATACAAGAGGCTTATATATGCTGTTATAATACTACCCCAACTACCTCCTCTGGCAGCTCATTCTACATATGCACCAGACTCTGCATTCATCCTGTCTATTCCCCTCCTAATTTTATACACCGCCAAGATATATACCTCACAGCCTGCAGCACTCCAAGTCCTAGCTTGGCCAATCTCTCCCTATAGCTCAGCCCCTCAAGTCCTGGCAAAATCCTGAATTTTTTTCTGCACTCTTTCCAGCTTAATAACATCCTTCTTATAGTCAGGTGACCAAAGGTGAACACGGTACTCCAAATGGGAACTTACCAACGTCTTTACAACTGTAACATAAGGCCCCTCAACGTCTATTCTCAATACCCTGACGGAAGAAGGTCAATGTACCAATAGCCTTCTTTACTACCCTGTCCACCTGCGATTTTCAGGGACTATGTACCTGTAATCCTAGATCCCTCTGCTCTACAACACTCTCTAGGGCCCCATTATTCACCATGAAAGTCATGGCCTGGTTTGATTTTCCAAAGTCAACACCTCGCACTTTTCTGCATTATACTTCATTAGGAATTCCACGACCCACTTGCCCATTTTTGATAATCATCTTACTAAACACGCCTTGTGTAGACTTATCCAAATCATTGACATAAACCACAAACAGCAATGATCCTTGCAACACACCACTCGTCACAGGCCTCCAGTCCAAACGACACTTTTTCACCATCCCCTTCTGTTTTCTTCCATGAAGCCAATTCTGGATCCACTCTCCCTGGATCCCATGTGATCAAACCTTCCTGAGCGTTTATCTCTTTTGCATAATTGAGACTGGATTGGTGCCATTTACATTTTGCCTGGAACTGAAAACTTATCAACTTTGCTTCAAACTTCTTCGACTTATTCACCCTCCACCTACATTTCTGATACGAATCCTCAACTTCTGCCCATCATTACTGCGACTTTGATTGTACTTCCTTCCACACCTTTCACTTCAATAACTTGATTCGAAACTGAACCTCTGATCTACACTGAATACTAGCTTTCATATCTGTGCTTCTGTTAAGATTTTCTTACCCTCTGCCTTCACCGTGTTGAATCTACCACTAAACCACACCCATACTCATTGCCCACAATTTTAATCTCACCCTTTTTCTCTTCTCACAAATTAACAAAGAAATGTTTGACTTAAAACTCACTCAATTCACCATAAATGTTCAAACACAGCTCCCAACCACAACCTCAGAGTACCACCAATTTAATTTTTCAAATTCATGTTCACCTCACCACTCCCTGAATTCTACAAGCAATATTGCTTCAGGTTAGCCGAGTGAAAGGTTGTAGTGGTGCAGTTTACCACATTCCCTACGCTGATCTTAAATTAACCATTACAGGGTTAGGAAGCAGGAAATTGCTTCCAGCAGTGGTTGACCAAACTCTACAGCAATAATTGAAGAGAGACCAGCAGTTGCACAGAGACATGGTGAATTGTGGACCCTGTGGCTGCCATTCTCTCTGCTGTCTTTCCTCTCCCTCATCACTGTCTTGTTAAACCACTGAAGGGTCATCTGTCAGGGCTCATTCAACTTTAGGAAATAAGTCAGTCATACGACATGGAAATGGACTCCTTTGACTAATTTGGTCATGCAAACCGTGTTGTTTAACAGAATTAGTCTAATTTGCCCGAACCTGGCCCATTTCCCTCCAGAGTTTTCCTATCTATGCACCCGTCTAAGAGTCTTAAATGTCATAATTCTCTACCACGTCCCCTGACAGTTTCAAATTTACAAAATTCAATGTGAAAAAAGTCACCCACCACATTGTACAAACAAGGAAATGCAGATGCCGGAGTCTCACAACATTTATCCCTCGTCCTTTAATATTCCACTCAACTGCATCCAAACAACAAGCTTATATATTGGAGGAGTCACTCTAGCCAACTACCATCTGATAGGCCACCCATTCCTGCTGTCACCACTGCTGCTGATCCACAACCTGGCAGCCTTTGTCTCTGATACACCATTCCCGTCCCTTACACCTAATCTAACACAACATCAGAGAAAACCTACATCTTCTTCCCTGTGCAGAAAGTACTTTATTTTACCTTGCTGCTTAATATTATGAAATGGAATAATATTAAATGGAAAAAAGTAAATTCCCTTCAACGTTCCTTTCAGTTGAAAGTAATATACTATCCTTTTCATTTAATATTATGGATTTGTTGCTTATTTATGACACTGCTTCCAACATGCAGACTAGGTAAACATGCATGCAAGACCAAATGCAGATCAGGTAAACATTTTGCTGCTCACACTTCTGCGAGAAATCTCCAATCTTATAATAGTTTGATACTTCTGCCACTCAAACCTGATCTCTCTGACCTTTGCCTCTCACTACAGATAAACACCATCACATCTTTCAGATTATACCCCTCTGGATGCAAGTAACTGCAACTGTGGCTTTCATTATTTTCCACTAGACAGTGATGATTCTGTCAATCCCATTTACACCTCCAGACATTTTTGGATTCTTCTCTTTTCTCATGAACATTCACTGCTGCTTTGCAGCCTTGTCATTAACTCCCATTCCAATAAAAAACTATTATTTCTGCTTCTGGACATCAGACCCTTTCGCCGTCTCTGTATTTTTCATTTAATATTTCCCAGTTTTAACAAAAACAAAATCGCAGAACTAAAACATTAACTTCAGTTCATTCTCTACGACTGCTCTATGGCCTGGCATGTATTGTCAACATTTTCTGCTTTATATTTAACTGTTATGCCTATCTTTGGTTTAAAGCAAGAAGGCAGCAAGGGAGAGAGAGGGCCCCTTAAAGATCACGTCCCCCTCATGTTTTGAGAGGTGGGGGACATCCCCACCAAGTTTTTGTAATCCGGATTTTAAAACCCGGTGACATCTCCGCTTTCCACGGGACAGGGGGGTGGGGGGCTGATCGAGGGGTTGGTCAGCAGGGGGGGGGGGGACATGATGCTTCAGCGCGATCATTGGAGGAGGGAGGAGGAGGGGGGGGGGGGGGGGGGGACTGACCTGCGCCTCATCCGCAGCCAGGATCGATCCCGGCCGGCTCTCCGGCGCTGTCCCGAGTGCCCCCACCCCTCCCCACCACGGGTGGCCAGAGAGGTCGGGATTCAGACAGGCGTGGTGCCCCCAGGCCCACAGCCAGCGATGAGAAGCAGCGCTAAACCCAGCTCAACTCTGCCTCTCCCGCCAGGTAAACCTGCCTGGGCTTGCAGGAAATATGGCCCAGGTTTACAGCCAGCGCGGAGAAGTATCGCTGGTGTCCCGTCAGTCCAGAGGGGGCTGTAGGTTAACCCGGCGAGACAGGCAGTGTTGAACTGCGTTTAGCACTGGATTGAGCCTCCAAAGCCTCGCGCATGTGTGTGAGTGTGCGCATTCGCGCGGAGCCGCCAAATAATTGTGCCCCCCTGTCCCCCGGTCCCCTCCATATTTTGATAGGGAGTTCCATGCCTGACTGGGGCCCTGGCTGAGATTGTTATATCTTTGTTAGCCCCAGGTGAGGTACCTGCACTGATAGTTAATATTTTGCCTATATTTAAGAAGCGAAGCATGGATAAGTCGGGGAACTACAGGCTAGTGAGTAGTTGGAAAGTTATTGGAAGGGATTAAATAAAAAAGTATCCAGTTGCATCTGGACAGTCAAGGTGTGATGATGGAGAATCAGCATTGTTCACATCTCACAAACTTCATTGAGTTTTTGTTTTGAAGAGGTGACTAAGATGAAGGGGTGCACATTTGCTACGTGGACTTTAACAAAGACTGGTCTGGAAATTTAGAACACATTGGATACAGTGCAAGCTAACCATTTAGAATGAAACTGGCATGGTGGTAACGAGCAGGCATTGATAGAGGAAGGGTATTTTGCAAGATTGGAGGCCTGTGACCAGTGGTGTGTCACAGGGATCGGTGCAGGGCCCCAATATTTGCCACATATATTAGCATATAAAATATACGTGGTTTCAATAGCAATTTTGCAGATGAGACCAAAACTGGTGACATAGAAGACAGTGAATGTGGCTCTCCAAGGTTACAACAGGATACAGATAAACAAGTAGGCAAGGGATGACAGGTGCAATATAATTCAGTGACAATTTGAATACTGAACAGATTGGGAGTCGGCTCTACTGTTTACACGAGTATGACTAGCAGTCTACGAAATGAAAACGGTTCCTGTGACCTGGGATTCTGTCCCTATGTGTCCTTGCGCAAATATCACAGATTGTCACAAAATGATGGAGTAACTCAGCAGGACAGGCAGCATCTCTGGATAGAATTAGTGAGTGACGTTTTGGGTTGTGACCCTTCTTTAGATGCGCGACCCAAAACGTCACCTATTCCTTCTATCCATAGATGCTGCCTGTCCCACTGAGCTATTACAGCATTTTGTGTCCATCTTTAATGTAAATCAGCATCTGCAGCTCCTTCACACACATATCGCAGATTGACATTGCCTGGTGTGGATTAACAAAACACAGTTGTACGAATATAGAATAAAAGAGTTACCTGTGGCAGCAACCCTCTTCAGATACGGTTTCCATGACAGACAAATGTGTGGCTTCCCTGTATACCATGAGACGAGTGTTCTGCTTATTCCAGAGAGCACAAAGGTCATCGCCAGGTGAACCAACGTCATGAAGATAGGATAATGAAACCTCTAGAAGACAAAGGGAAAAATTGCTTAATCATTAAAATGTGAGAATATCTACTATTGTCATTAGGATTTTAGTAATGCAATAGAATGTAAAACAGCGCAAGAACAATGTATGTGCCAAACACCCCCCAATGTCTGTGCCAAACATGATGCCAAAACCATCTCTTATCTGTCTGCACATAACACATATACAGGTACCTCCATATCCATATGTCTATCCAAAAGTCTCTTAAATCCAACATTGTATCTGTCTGCATGGCCACCCCTGGTGGTGTGTGTCCCCCCCCTCCCCTCCCATCCCCCCTTGTATCTCTTTTAAACGTTCCTCCTCTCACCTTAAAGCTGTGCCTCCTAGTATTTGCAGTAGATTCCATCCTGGGAAAAGATTCTGACTGTCTACCCTATTTTTAGACTTTAGACATACAGCACAAAAACATGCCCTTCAACCCACCGAGTCTATGCCAACCAGCTATCATCCTGTACACTAACACTATCTTACACAATAGGGACAATGTTTCCAAAGCCAATTAACCTACAAACCTGTACATCATTAGAATGTGGGAGGAAACTGGAGTACCCAGAGAAAACCCACGCAGTCACAGAGGGGACATACAAACTCCGTACAGACTGCACCCGTTGACAGGATTGCATCCAGGACTGTGGTGCTGTGAGGCAGCAACTGTACTGCTGTGCTGCCCTCTATGCCCCTCACAATTTCATATACTCTGCCAGATCTCTCTGCACCATTCCAGAGAAAACAATCTAAGTATGTCCAACCCAGTAAGTAATACCCACTATTCCTGCATCTTTCTAGTAAACATCCTCTGCACCCTTTCCAAAGCTTCCACATCATTCCTGTAATGGGGGCAACCAGTACTGCATGCAATACTCCAAATGGCACCCGAACCCAAGTCCTATAAAGCTGCATCAGGACTTCCTGACTGTTACATTCAATGCCCTGACCAATGACGGCAAGCATACCATATGTGGGCAGGTGGGATTAGTATAGATGGGACAACGTGGTCAGCATGGGCAAGTTGGGAAGAATGGCATGTTTCCATGTTGTATGACTCGATATGGTTTCAATACGGTAATGTATCATTTTTTTTCCAAAGTTGGACTGTGTCCTTTAATATTAAACAAATTATCTGTGCTTAAAACTTGGTGAGGTCAAAATGTACTTTGATTTTTTTTTACTGAGATCAGAGGTTAAATGAATAAGAAAGTATGGATAATGAAAGTATTTGCTTTTCCTCGTGGGGTTAACTGATCACAACAGAACAGAAAAGTCCAAGTAAACAAATGGGTAATAAAACAGATACCGATAATTACAATAGAAACAAAATGTTATTCTTCTCTCCCAAATAGCTATTCCGAAGTGTTATCTTGCTTAACTGGGAGTTAATCAGAACTAGCTATCAATACCATTGGACTTGGGAAGGAAATTAACCAAACAGTGTGCTTTAATGCAGCAATATACTGTGGATCAACTCACTCAGCAGACCACTATCTGAACTCTAGACCTTTAGTTTTGAGTGGTTTAGTGCTGTACCAGCACCAGAATATCGAGATACGGTTTTACAATTTAACAATTAGAGTTTTTAAGTTCAACATTCCAACCATTTAAACATTCAAAATAATAAGACATTAATCCCAAGTTGCCATATGCAGAAAATGCTTGTTTATATATTGCAAGTCGGAACTCAAACTCATAATTGATTTGTTCACTGAAGCATACACCAGAATGGCCCTTACATTTAACATTCACAAAAAGCTCCTCTACTAACTTATCCCTGCTGCAACATCAGATTCAACAACACAGATCCATGATGAGACTCTGGAAAGCATGGATCACTCCCATATCGCAGAAGCTATTTTTCCATAAAGACGTATCAATGAGGATTTTCACCATCAATGCACCAGCACTACCTTCTGACATCAGGGAAACCTGGCATAAACCTCGTGGTCAACCAGGCTTCTGATACATGGATCACCTTTAACAGGTTGTTTAAGAAGGAACTGCAGATGCTGGAAAATCGAAGATAGACAAAAATGCTGGAGAAACTCAGCGGGTGCAGCAGCATCTATGGAGCAAAGGAAATAGGCAAACTTTTTGGCCCGAAACGTTGCCTGGTAAGAACTGGGGATATACAACTAACAGTGCCTCTGCAAAAACCTCCAAATCTAATATTAGAAAAAGCAAACTAATATCGTAAACATGGAGCATTAATGTTTTTATGGGATTAATGTTTTATCATGTTGAATGTTTGTTCTGAGAATTTGTATGTTGTATTGATTAACCTTGTAAAACTATAGTTATTAAGTTTCTAAAATGTCCTGCACTGATATAATTAAGAGACTAAAACGAAAACTGCTGCAGAAACACACCAAGTCATGCAGAGAAAGGACTTTGCGATGATTTGGGTTGAAACTCACTCTCAGTTCCAATGTAAGGCCTCAACCTAAAAAGTTCACAATCCCTCACCATCCCGCCACAGATGCTGCATGATCCCCGAGTTCCTCATCAGTGTGTATTTTGCTCCAGATCCAGCACCCGCAGTCTTGTGTTCCGTGCACAGCAACTTTCATTCCACTCAATCTTCTACATAGGGCAGGCTAGCTTATCCATAACCTGACAGTAATGTCCAGACATTCTCCTCAAAGATCCATCATAGCATGGGGGATACAGGGAATTATTCAAATGTGTTCTCAAAATCTATACATAACTAAAACTCTGATCTTGTTGTATACCGGTGTGGTGGTCATTCTATTTGCGCAAAAACAGTACGCGATAGCTCTACGATTTTTCTCCAGCTTACTCACTGTTCTCCCATGCTGCGATTGCACCAAGTTTTGTTCCGATCGGTGGAAGCTTGTAAGAGTTATCGAGGTTTAAAAATCTTAAAAACCGGGCAAGCGCAGATCGATTGCCTCTCCTTCCATTCAGCGCCGCGCGGATTGGTCCCTTCTACAGTCACTCCTCGGGACGGTCCACCCCTTCCTGCGCCATCGCGTCTTTACTGCAGTTGCGGGAGGCTGGCGGAGGTCTCCAACCGGACACAATTTTCGGAGGGAGGGCTTGGAAATGGCCCGACCCAACCCAGCCCAGCCAGCACGGACATAAACGTGCAATGTAAATTGGTGGAAGGAATGCATCACTATTCGGTTCACCTATCCTGTCAAGCTGAGTCTGCAGGCTCCACATTACCTCATCAGCTACAATAGACGAGAAGCTGTGTGTAGGAAGGAATTACAGATCTTGTTTTAAACTGAAGATAGACACAAAAAGCTGGAGTAACCCAGCGGGTCAGACAGCATCTCTGGAGAAAAGGTATAGCTGAAGTTTTGGGTCGAGACCCGTCTTCAGACTGACTCTGATGAGTCTAATTCACACACTCCGATTCAGATTGAGTCTGAAGAAGTATCTCGAAATATCACCTATTCCTTTTCTCCGAGATGCTGTCTGACCCGCTGAGTAACTCCAGCTTTTTATGTCTATGGAGGGGAAGTTATTTTGTATTCACTTTGGGTAAACAGTTGTCACAATAGTAAGGAGCATGACGTCAGAAGATTTGAAGACCAACCAAGCCTCAGATCACAGATAAGGAGTCCAAGTTACAGCCATAAAAAAGCATTTGCAAGATAGCATTACAATCTGTTGCAATACAGGGGCAAAAAAACAACCAAGATGCAATTAAACAAAATGATACATCAGCAACTTACCAAATCACATGTTTTAGGTGTGGACTCCTTGATTATGGCAAGACCAAGAGCAGACTATGGACAATCGACAATAGATGCACGAGTAGGCCATTCGGCCCTTCGAGCCAGCACCGCCATTCACTGTGATCATGGCTGATCATCTACACTTAGTACCCCGTTCCTGCCTATTCCCCATATCCCTTGACTCCGCTACCTTTAAGAGATCTATCTTTCTTTCTTGAAAGCATACAGAGAATTGACCTCCACTGCCTTCTGAGGCAGAGAATTCCACAGATTCACAACTCTCTGGGTGAAAATTTTTTTCCTCATCTCCGTTCTAAATGGTCTACCCCTTAATCCTAAATTGTGGCCTCTGGTTCTGGACTGCCCCTATATCGGGAACATCTTTCCTGCGTCTAGCGTGTCCAAATCCTTAATAATCTTATATGTTTCAATAAGAATCCCTCTCATCCTTCTAAATTCCAGAATATACAGGCCCATCCGTTCCATTCTATCAACATATGACAGTCCCACCATCCCGGGAATTAATCTCGTGAATCTACGCTGCACACCCTCAATAGCAAGAATGTCCTTCGTCGAATTTGGAGACCAAAATTGCACACAATACTCCAGGTGTGGTCTCACTAAGGCCTTGTACAACTGCAGAGGGACCTCTCTGCTCCCATACCCAACTCCTCTTGTTATGAAGACTAACGTGCCATTCGCTTTTTTCACTGCCTGCTGTACCTGCATGCTTACTTTCAGTGACTGATGAACAAGGACTCCCAGATCTCGTTGTCCTTCCCCTTTTCCCAACTTGACACCATTCAGATAATAATCTGCCTTCCTGTTTTTGCCACCAAAGTGGATAACCTCACATTTATCCACATTAAACTGCATCTGCCATGCATCTGTCCACTCACCCAACCTGTCCAAGTCACCCAGCATCCTCATAGCATCCTCCTCACAGTTCACACTGCCACCCAGCTTTGTGTCGTCTGCAAATTTGCTAATGTTACTTTTAATCCCTTCATCTAAATCATTGATGTATATTGTATTCGGCGATGGTTTTGCTGAACACCTTCGCTCAGTCCACCTACGCCTACACGATCTCCCGGATATTAATCACTTAAACTCCCCCTCCCATTCCCATACTGTCCTGGGCCTCCTCCATTGTCAAAGTAAGTTCAAATGCAAATTGGAAGAACAGCACCTCATATTTTGCTTGTACAGCTTACAACCCAGCTGTATGAATATTGATTTCTCTAACTTCAAGTAACCCTTCCTTTCACTCTCTCTCTGTCCCTCCGCCACTCGAGGACTCCGATTAATTTCACTGTCCTCCTGATTGATTTTACTGTGTGTATGCCTCGTTGTCACCTTCTCAACGGCCAACAATGAACCATTCTACATTTCCTTGACCATTGTCTGCTTCAATCTGTCCTTTTCACACCTCACCCTTCCATATCTCTAGTTTCTCTCTCTCCTGTCTCTCAGTCTGAAGAAGGGTCTTGATCCAAAATACCACCCATTCCTCTCCAGAGATGGTGCTTGTCCCACTGAATTACTCCAACATTTTGGGTCTATCAAGTCATAGTCCTACAGCATAGAAATAGACATTTCGGCCCAACATGCCCATGTCAACCAAGATGCTACATCTACACTAATTCCACTTGCCCATGTTCAGCCTGTATTATTTTAAACTTTACCTATTCATGTATCTGTACAAATGTATTTTAAATGTTGTTTATAGTACCTGCCTTAATTACCTCCTCTGGCAGCACGTTCCATATACCCACAAACCTGTGCAAAATTATTACTCCTTGGGTTCTTTCCTATTAAATCTTTCTCCTCTCATTTGTAACCTATGTCCTCTACTCTGGGTATATGACTCTATGCATTCACCCAATCTATTCCCCTCATGATCTGATACATCTCTCAGATCACCCCTCAGCCTCCTGCGCTCCAAAGAATAGAGTCCTAGCCTGTCCAACCTCTGCCCATAGCTCAGGCTCTCATGTCCTGGCTCCCTTGTAAATTTTCATTGCCCTCTTTCTAGCTTAAACAC
The DNA here is from genome assembly GCF_028641065.1 of Leucoraja erinaceus. Taxonomy (NCBI): domain Eukaryota; kingdom Metazoa; phylum Chordata; class Chondrichthyes; order Rajiformes; family Rajidae; genus Leucoraja; species Leucoraja erinaceus. Next base: position 6,177,198 of record NC_073397.1, on the reverse strand, counting down.
ATCAATGTTGGGTATTTGCAGGTCAACCAAAACTGAACAATACTTAAAATGTAGCTTTAGCAACGTCTTGTACAACTGGAACATAACATCGCAACTTCTACACCCAAACGAAGGCCTTCTTGACCACCCAATTTACCCGTGATGCCATTTTCAAGGAATTATATACCTGCACTCCCAGGCCACTCTACAACACTCCACAAGGCCCTGTTATTTACGGTGAAGGTCCTACCCTGGTTTTACTTATCAAAATGCAACATCACACACTTGTCTCCCATAACCACTCTTTGCCCACCTGCCCAAATTAACAAGATCCAGCTGCAATTTTTTGATAACCATCTTCGCTATCTATGATACCACCCACTTTGGTGTCATCTGCAAACTTACTAATTATGCCTTGTACATTCTCATCTAAATAATTGATAAAAACCACAAACAGCAATGGGACTAACAATACCTATCCCTGACGCACACCACCAGCCACAAGCCACCCTCTCCTTCCTTCCACGAAGGAAATTATCCAATCAGTCATTTCTCTCTGTATCCCATGTGATCTAATCTTCCAGAGCAACCTACCATGCAGTACCTTATCACATGCCTTGCTGACGTCCACGTAGACAATCTCTGCTACTTTGCCCTCAATATAAATCATATTTGTAAAAGGCACAGTCGCCTATACACCAAGTCTTGTGCAATCGTTAACTTTAAGGACGAATCTTTGCATGCAGCAAAATACCCATCAAATATGCCAGGTGGGCAAACTCCCACTACCACAAGTTCCCCAGAATCATGTAACTTTTTACACTCCTCTTTGCTGCACCTCTACTACATAGTAGCCGCTACATATTTCACGTAACAACGGTGATTGCCTTCATTGGATATGAAACACACTAGTGTGGTCCGAGATTGTAGACTCTCAAATTTAAAGAAAGGTGAAAATGCAAGACAGTCGTTATGCTTTATGTAGGACGGAACTGCAGATGCTGGTTTAAACCGAATATAGACACAAAAAGCTAGGGTAACTCAGTGGGTCAGGCAGCATCTCCGGAAAAATGGAATAGGTGACGTTTCGGGTCGAGATCCTTGTTCAGACCATGCACAGTGCCTGGTGATTTTACAGCCGCAGAGTCCAGTGGAAACGCTGCACAGTCAGTGAAAGGAGGTCGCATCGATCAACTCACCTTCATCACCCACTTGTTGTAGAAGGTGATTCCGATGGAGAAGCAGTAGTAAAAGATCACCAGTAAAACTGTCAACGAGGCTTTCTTTATGAAGGACAGGTACAGATCAAAATGAGTCATGCTCTCTTGCTGCCTGTGCTGCTGCTGCTGCTTCTCCAGACAAGTGTGTATTGCTGTCAGCGGCAGCTCCAGGCTGCTGGAGGTACCAGAGCAGCCAGATGCCTGCTGTCCATGGCCATGTCCATGTCTGCCGGGACACGGCGCCACGTTTAGCGCCCTCACCCGCCCGCCCGCCAGCCAGCGCCGCGACGCGAACGGCACTATGGGCGCCTACACCTGAGCACTAAATTATTGCTTCGAAGCACGGTGTCCGTCCGCTTCTCTCCACAAACGCACATTCGTCGGGGTGGATCAAGAATCTCTTTTATTTTCTCGCAATGGTAAATCAACCAACCAGGAATGTTGTCCGCCGTGGTCCGCCATGTTGGTGAGGTCAAAGATAGCCGTTGCTTCCAACGTTATTCTGTTAGGGTCATAACTGGGGGCAGCTGGAGATCAGAACTAATCTAGTACCTCAACCAGAGTCAATGATGGTCACTTTCTCCACGCCTTGCCATACATTGGCACCAAGAGGGGTGGTGAATATAGAACTAAAGATGTTACATCCACATGCATGAACTTTTTTTCTCGTTTATTATGTTGTTTACATAAGAGTACTATGTTTACATATTCTGTTGTGCTGCTGCAAGTGAGGGTTTCATTGTTCAATCTGGGGACATATGACAGTAAAACACTTGACTGTACAAAACAAGGTGGGTGCGCTTGTAGGTACACAAAATTGCTGGAGAAACTCAGCGGGTGCAGCAGCATCTATGGAGCGAAGGAAATGGGTGACGTTTCGGGCCGAAACCCTTCTTCAGACCAAAGATCTTATACCAGATGGGGGGGAGAAGGAAGGAAAAGGGGAGGATGAGGAACCCGCGGGCGGATGGGAGGGTGGGAGGAGACAGCTCGAGGGTTAAGGAAGGGGAGGAGACAGCAAGGGCTAGCAAAATTGGGAGAATTCAATGTTAATGCCATCCGGACGCAAGGTCCCCAGGCGGAATATGAGGTGCTGTTCCTCCAATTTCCGCTGTTGCTCACACTGGCAATGGAGGAGACCCAGGACAGAGAGGTCGGATTGGGAATGGGAGGGGGAGTTGAAGTGCTGAGCCACCGGGAGGTCAGGTTGGTTATTGCAGACTGAGCGGAGGTGTTCGGCGAAACGATCGCCCAACCTACGCTTAGTCTCCCTGATGTAAATCAGCTGACACCTAGAGCAGCGGATGCAGTAGATGAGGTTGGAAGAGATGCAGGTGAACCCTTGTCGCACCTGGAACGATTGCTTGGGTCCTTGAATGGAATCGAGGGGGGAGGTGAAGGGACAGGTGTTGCATTTCTTGCGGTTGCAACGGAAAGTGCCCAGGGAGGGGGTGGTGCGAGAGGGAAGGGAAGAATTGACAAGGGAGTTGCGGAAGGAGCGGTCTTTGCGGAAGGCAGACATGGGGGGAGATGGGAAGATGTGGCGAGTGGTGGGGTCACGTTGGAGGTGGCGGAAATGGCGGAGGATTATGTGTTGTATTTGCCGGCTGGTGGGGTGAAAGGTGAGGACCAGAGGGACTCTGCCCTTGTTGCGAGTGCGGGGATGGGGAAAGAGAGCAGTGTTACGGGGTATGGATGAGACCCTGGTGTGAGCTTCATCCATGGTGGCGGTGGGGATTCCCCGTTCCCTGAAGAACGAGGACATTTCTGATGCCCTGGTATGCGCTTGTAGCTCAGTTAGAAATTGGCAGATATGACATTCTAGGCATCACAGAGTTGTGGCTGAAAGAGGATTAGAGCTGGGAGCTGAACATCCAAGGATGCAGGCAAGTGGGCAGAAGGGGTGGGTTGCTCAGTTGGGAAGGAATGAAATCCAATGCTTAGCAAGAAACAAAATGGAATCAGATGTAGAATCCTTTTGGTTAGAGTTAGGTACCTGCAAGGGTAAAAGATCCTGATGGGAGTTATAGACAGGCATCTGAATAGCAACCAGGATGTAGGGTACAAATTACATCAGGAGATAGAACAGGCATGTAAGAAAGGCAATGTTACAATGGTCATGGTGATTTCAATATGCAAGTAGACCAGGAAAATCAGGTTGGTACTGGATCGAAGTGAAGACATTTTTAGAATACCTGCAAGATGGCTTTTTAGAGCAGCCCGCAGCCCACTAGGGAAAGCAATTCTGGATTTGGTGTTGTGTAATGAACCAGATTTGATTAGCGAGTTGAAGACGAAGAAACCCCAAGGAAGCAATGAACATAACATGATAAAATTGAACATGTAGTTTGAGAGGGAGAAGCTAAAATCTAATATATCAGTAACATTGTTAAGTAAAGATAACAACGGAGTCTAGAAGGAGGAGCTGAATAAAGTTGATTGGAAGGGGACCCGAACAAGAATGATGGTGGAGCCGTAATGGCAGGAGTTTCCAGGAGTAATTCAGAAGATGTAGGATCTCTTTATCCTAAAGAGAAAGAAACATACAAACTAAGGGAATAATGAGACAACCGTGACCGACAAAGGAAGTCAAAGACAGCGTAAAAGCAAACGAGAAAGCATATAATATGGCAAAGATTAGCAGGAAGTTAAAGGCTTGAGAAGCCTTTAAATACCATCAGAAGGCAACTAAAAAGCAATAAGGTGAGAAAAGATAAAATATGAAGGTAAGCTTGACAATAATATAAAAGAGGATACCAACATTTTATTCCGATATAAAGAGTAAAAGAGAGAAGAGTGGACATTGGACCACTGGAAAATGAAGCTGGTGAAGTAATAATGGGGAAGAAAGAAACGGAATAGATTTTTAGCGTTGGTCATCTCAGTGGAAGACACCAACAAGCCAGAAACTCAAGCGAGTCAAGGGGCAGAAGTGAGTGAAGAGGTAACTGTAGAGATTATGGAGGCATTAGTAATGATCGATCAAAAATCACTATAGTTAAGAATAGTTCCAGAGGACTGGAAAATCGCAAATGTAACTCTACTGTTTAAAAAGGAAGCGAGACAAAATAAAGGAAATTATAGGCCGGTTGGTCTCACTTCTGTGGTTGGTAACATTTTAGAGACGATTATTAAGGATGAGGTTTCTTGGAAGTGCATCTAAAAATAGGCTTGTCATCTTGTTTTTGTTAAGGGGAGATCCTGGCTGACAAACCTGTTGAAATTATTTGAGGAAGTAACAAGCAGGACAGACAAAAGAGAGTGAATGGATATTGTTTACTTGGATTTTCAGAAGGCCTTTGATAAGGTGCTGCATGTGAGGCTGCTAAACAAGGTAGGAGCCCATGGTATTAGAGGCAAGGCAATTTCATGGATAGATGATTGGCTGAGTAGCAGAAGGTATAGAGTGGGATTAAAGAGGGCCTTTTCTGGTTGGCTACCAGTGACTAATGGTGCTCTGCGGAGGTCAGTTTGGGGTCTGTTACTTTTCACGTTATTTTAAAGTGGAATAGATCAGCCATGATTGAATGGGGGAGAAGACTCGATGTGTCAAATGGGCTAATTCTGCTCCTATGTCTTTTTGTTTTTACCAAATTAAATCTGATTGAGGGATTGTTAAAATGTCCACCACGATGGGCACCGCCAATGCTTGACCTGCTCAATCAGCACCATCAATAGGCTCCTCAACTGTAATAGCGATAGCAATGAAGAATTGTGACAGGAAACTCAATATAGGTGTCCTGGACAACCCACAGCGAAAACTATTCAATTAGCGCCTATCAACAACTTGACAACTTATTTTTACTGTCCAATTGCACGCTGTCTGAGCTGGCCTGATGTCCTCCAGAATTAGCACCGGTGAAGAGATTTTCAGCCTCCTTAACAGAAGAATCAAGGTTGGTAGAAGATATAATAACAAATTAGTTATAAACCTCTAATATACTTATGATAGACACAAAAACCTGGAGTAACTCAGCAGGACAGGCAGCATCTCTGGAGAGAAGGAATGGGTGACATTTTGGGTCGAGACCCTTCCTCAGACTTGGTTAATATACTTGGTTAGGAACCAGCAGCAAATCTTAATGTGTGGGGGAGAGAAAAGATTAATTGACATCTGAAGGTTTGAGATCCAATATAAAAGAATTCTTAATTTAAAGAACAGATGGTGGGTGCAAAGAGCACTCCTTCAGGATGAGGACAACACGCAGACTAGTCTGACTGTTTACCATCCTCCTGAACATTCATGGGGCCCAAGCTAAAGTTGTCTTTTGTTGATTAATTATCTCCCAATCAATTTACTTGCAATAATCAGTAAAATGATGGAAGTTGTAATTAACTATGCACTTGCTCATTTGGCACAAAATCCCTGGGTAGGAAAAAGAAATAAGGTCCTGCAGAGCGAATACAGGGAGCTGCGCAAAAGGTTATAAAAGGGCTCAAGGATAGTAATCTCTGGATTGCTCCCAGAGCTATGTACTCATGAGAGTAAGAACGGGAATATATGACGTGTACATGTGTGGTTGAGGAGTTGGTGCTGGGGGCATGTATTCAGATTTTTGGACCATTGGGATCTTTTCTGGGACAGGGATGGCCTGTACAAGAGCTCTGGGTTGCACCTGAACTGGAGGAGAATCAAAATCTTGGTGGACAGGCTTGCTAGTGCTACTCGGGATGGTTTAAACTAGATGGGCAGGGGGCGGGATCCAATGCAGGAATGATGCATGTGAGGCTGGAAGTTGGTACTGAAGGCATTAAGAACAAGTTCAGTAGGCGGCAGCAGCATAGCAGGGAGTGAGGACGGACTGGTGGATTAAATTGCATTTATTTCAGTGTGAGAAATACTCAACAGATCTGGCAGCCTCTGTGGAAAGAGACAGAGTTAACATGGATAAGATTTTATCTGTACTTTATGTGAAAGTAACCATATTTTCTAAATCAAATCTGGGGACAAACATAGATAAGACCTGAAATATATGTAATGTAGAAAAAGCAGCACAATAACAGTGGTTACTATATTTCTTCCTTAAGTTAATGACCAAAAAGACTTCAATGCTCCAAAGTGTTTGGGATGTCCTATGGTTCTGAAAGGTCTTGTTTACAAACAATGAGACTAAACGCTTCCAACATGATCCACTAGATGGGGATATTTCATTGAAGAGATTTATGTAAACTGAACATACATAGTAAGTGTTCAAGAAGGAACTGCAGATGTTGGAAAATCGAAGGTACACAAAAATGCTTGAGAAACTCAGCGGGTGCAGCAGCATCTATGGAGCGAAGGAAATAGGTAACATTTTGGGCCGAAACCCTTCTTCAGACTGATAGGGGGTGGCGGGGAGAAGGAAGGAAAAAGGAGGAGGAGGAGCCCGAGGGCTGGTGGATGGGAGGAGACAGCTCGAGGGCTAAGGAAGGAGAGGAGACAGCAAGGGCTAACAAAATTGGGAAAATTCAATGTTCATGCCCGCTGGATGCAGGCTCCCCAAGTGGAATATGAGGTGCTGTTCCTCCAATTTCCGGTGTTGCTCACTCTGGCAATGCAGGTGACCCAGGACAGAGAGGTCGGATTGGGAATGGGAGGGGGAGTTGAAGTGCTGAGCCACCGGGAGGTCAGGTTGGTTCTTGCGGACCGAGCGGAGGTGTTCGGCGAAACGATCGCCCAACCTCCACTTAGTCTCACCAATGTAGATCAGCTGACATCTAGAGCAGCGGATGCAGTAGATGAGGTTGGAGGAGATGCAGGTGAACCTCTGTCGCACCTGGAACGGCTGCTTGGGTCCTTGAATGGAGCCAAGGGGGGAGTGTTGCATTTCTTGCGGTTGCAAAGGAAAGTGCCCGGGGAGGGGGTGGTACGGGAGGGAAGGGAAGAATTGACAAGGGAGTTGCGGAGGGAGCAGTCCTTGCGGAAGGCAGAACTGGGGGGAGATGGGAAGATGCGGCGAGTGGTGGGGTCACGTTGGAGGTGGCGAAAATGACGGAGGATTATTTGTTGTATTTGCCAGCCGGTGGGGTGAAAGGTGAGGACTAGGAGGACTCTGCCCTTGTTGCGAGTGCGGGGATGGGGAGAGAGAGCAGTGTTGCGTGGTATGGAAGAGACCCTGGTGCGAGCCTCATCTATGGTGGAGGAGGGGAATCCCCGTTCCCTGAAGAATGAGGACATTTCAGATGCCCTGGTGTGGTAGTAGTAAGTGTTCATTCAGTAAGGGCATTGACAAGGACCACAAGGGAGACCTATCCAAGTCCTTGGATTCAAAGCAAGTTGGCAAGCTGGATCCAAAATTGGTGTGATAATGGAGGGTTGCTTTTGTGATTGGAAGCTTGTGACTAGTGGGGTAGCACGGAGATTAATGCTGACACCTTACTTTTGTTATATGCATTTTACGATTTGAATATGATTGTAGGAATAGTTGTTGAGTACAAGATAGTATTGATCAATTGATAAGATGGGCAGAGCAATGACAGATGGAATTTAATCACAATAAGTGCAAGAAGATGCACTAATGGTATACACCAAGAATGGTAATGAGTATTATTGTGAGTATTTAAGAACAGAGGATTTTCAGTGTACAAGTTTAAAGAAGATAGCAGCACACATAGAAGACAAACGGATACTTGTCTCTACTTAATGGGCCATAGAATATAAAGCAGTGAGATTAGCTAACAGCAAGAGTTTGTGTACAGTTCTAGTTGCCATGCTACAGGAAAATGTAATTGCACAGGAAATAATGCAAAGGGGCAAGGGATAGTTGACATTTTGGAATCTCAACACCACTAATGTAAGAGACTGCAGATAGAAAACAGAACTATATAGCTCAGGAACAGATAGAACTATATAGCTCGGGAACAGGCTTTATGGCCCTCAACGTCCATGCTAAACACAAGGCCAAATTATACTAATCTTTCCTGTCTGCATATGATCCATATCCCTCAATGTCATACATATTCATGTGTCTTGGATCACGGTTTAAGGATAAGGGGGAAATCTTTTAGGACCGAGATGAGGAAAACATTTTTCACACAGAGAGTGGTGAATCTCTGGAATTCACTGCAACAGAAGCCAGTTCATTGGCTATATTTAAGAGGGAGTTAGATGTGGCCCTTGTGGCTAAAGGGATCAGGGGGTATGGAGAGAAGGCAGGTACAGGATACTGAGTTGGATGATCAGCCATGATCATATTGAATGGCGGGCAGGCTCGAAGGGCTGAATGGCCTACTCCTGCACCTATTTTCTATGTTTCTATGTCTTATCCAGAACCTTCATAAATACCACTATCATCTGCTTCAATCACCACCCCTGTTAGCAGATTCCAGGCATCTGTGTAAAAGAACTTGCCATGCACATCTCCGTTAAACATTTCCCCTTTGCTAAGACAGCAAAGATGGTTATCAAGAATCTTAATTCGCTGGGCAAATGGCTAAGAAATAGCCAATTGAGTTTAATTCAGATAAATATAAGATTGTTGCATTTTGGGAGGTCAAACCGGGGCAAGATTTTCATGGTGGAAATGGTAGGTCCCTGGAGAACAGTAGGTTCCAAGAGTAAAAGTAAATAGTTCCCTCTATGTAGTGTCACAGGTAGAAAAGGTGGTGAAGAATGTTTTGGCACCAGTCAGGGAATTGAGTATAGAAGTTGGGATGTCATGTTCCATTTGTATAAGCCATTGGTCAGATCCATTTGGAGCATTGTTTTCAGTTTTGATCGCCCTGCCATTAGGAAAGACATTAATAAGCTGGAAAAGATAAAGATTCACGAGGATGTTGCCAGGGTTCGAAGGCTAGGCTATAGGGAGAAGTTACACAGGCTAGGATTTTATTTCTTGGAGGGCAGGAGGCTGCAAAATCATCTTATAGAGGTCTATAAAATCATGAGGGGAACGGATAGAATCCCTATCTGTAACTGATCTATATCCTGCTTGCATCAATTTCCAAGTTATTTATATATATCACAAAACAATAGAGGACACAGCACTGATCTCTGCAGAACACAAATGATCACGGATCTGCAACCAGAATAACACCCTACCACCACTACCCTCTGTTCTTTCATGGGTAAGCCTGTTCTCAAATCTATCATGAAGGCAGTTCCATGGACTGCCTGTTACTTTTGCTAATGTTTAAACAATGGATCCCATGCATCTTAATCTTCTGGGGTAGTCAGTCTATCATGAGGGACCTGGCTTGTCAAATGCCTTACTGGTCTATAGAGCCACCATTCACACTCCTACTCTCATCAATTATCTTTGTTATCTCAAAAGATTCATTCAAGTTGGTAACACCTGTCCTGGCCCACACAAAGCCATGCTGATTGTGCATAATTAGATAGATAGATAGATCCTTTATTGTCATTCAGACCTTACGGTCTGAACAAAATTATGTTGCCTGCAGTCATACACAGAATCAATAATAACAAAACATACAATAAACACAAATTAAACATCCACCACAGTGAGTTCACCAAGCACATCCTCACTGTGATGGAGGCAAAGTCTTAGTTTCCATCTCTTCCCTCCTTGTTCTCCCTCTGCGCTGAGGCGGTCGATCCAGGCCGGAGATGCCGCTCTCCAGTCCAGCGGACCTCCGTGGTGATGTCGCCGCTGCCGAAAGCCAGAACGCCATCTCCGCTCCGAGACGGCCCGCCACAGCATCAGCTCCGGGCCGCCGCCCCAGCTCCAGGTCCCGCAGTCTCCGCACCGGGTCGCCGCCCCAGCTCCAGGTCCTGCAGTCTCCGCTCCGGGCCGCCGCCCCAACTCCGGGTCTCGCAGTCTCCGCTCCAGGCTGCTGCCCCAGCTCTGGGCAGCCACCCCAGCTCCAGGCCGCCGCCCCAGCTTCGGGTCCCGCAGTCTCAGCTCCGAGTCCCGCTGCATCAGCCCCAGGCCGCCGCCGAAAGCCAGAACGCCGCACCAGCAAGTCGGGCCACCGCTGCTCAGCCCCGAAGACGGCCAGCTTCTCGTTGGTAAGTCCTGGCTGGCTCTGCCTCCGGAGCCTCGGGGTCAGTCGCAGGCTGGAGGCCGCCAGCTCCGCCATTAGGCCTCAGCGCAGACGGAGGCAGAGAAGGGGGATACGACATGAAAAAAGTCGCATTCCCCCGAAGGAAGAGACAGAGAACATGTTCCACCCCCTCTAACACAACCCAACAAACTAAAACTTAACTAAAACAAGACAAAAAAAACAACAGAAAAAAGTAAAGACAGACGGACTGCAGGCGAGCCGCAGCTGTTAACAGCGCCGCCACTTCCGGATGTGCCCATTCTCTTCCAAATGGGAGTAAATGCTATCCATTAGAATCGTCTCAAATAGCTTCTGTACCACTGATCTGAGGCTCACTGCCTAGAATTTCCTGGATTATCCCTATTTCCTTTCGAAAGCAAAAGAGCAGCATTGACTACTCTCTCCAGTCCATTACTCTGGGACTTCATCTTTGATAGAGGGATACAAAGATCTTTGTCAAGGCCCCTTCAATCTTCTCCCTTGCCTCACTCAATAACATGGGATAGATCTTATCAGGTCCAGGGGACTTATCCATCTTAATGCACTTCATAAAAGCCCTACCTTCTTCCTTGATCACAAAACACCCTAATTCTGGTCTCACTTTCTCTGTGTCCTTGGTGAATATTGATGCAAAGTACTTACTTAATACCTTGTCACATTCTCTGACTCCAAGCTCAAATTTCCTCTTTTATCTTTGTGTCGTTATAACCTCTCCCTAGTTACCTTCTTGTTTTTATTGAATGTATACAATGCGTAGGAATTTTCTTTATTCGGACTTGCCAATGACATTTCATGGCCCTCCCAATTCCCTGCTTGAGTTCTTTTCTGATCTCTTTATATTCCTCAAAGGCTCTGCGTGATTTCAGCTTTCCTTCACCTCTTTTACCTCCCTCTCTATCACATCTGAAATATTGAAACATTGAAAGGTTGAGCTGCCATTCATGTTCTCTTGCAACTAAGTCTCTGTAATGGCTATAAAATCATAATTTCAGATACTACAACTGGAGCAAAAAATAAACCGTTTAGTTTATTGTCACGTGCACCGAGGTACAGTGAAAAGCTTTTGTGTTAAAAAGAACTACAGATGCTGGTAAAATCAAAGGTAGACACGAAAAGCTGGAGTAACTCAGCGGGTGAGGCAGCATCTATGGAGAAAAAGAATGGGCGATGTTTCGAGTCCGAAGAAGGGTCTCAACCCAAAACGTCGTCCGTTCCTTCTTTCCATAGATGCTGCCTCACCCGCTGAGTTATTCCAGCTTTTTGTGTTGACCAGTGAAAAGCTTTTGTTGCGTGCTATCCAGTCAGCGGAAAGACAATACATGTTTACTGCTGGAATAACTCAACAGCTCAAGCAACAACTATTGGGGCAAAGTGATGGTCGATGATTCAGGTCAAACCCTGTATTAGGCTGCAATTTCTTGTGTCTGATCTCCTTACCCAAGAAGAGATATATGTATTTGCTAAAGAGGGCAATGAAAGTTCACCAGCTTGATTCCTGGGAATGAGGATTTGGCTTGTGAGAAGATTAAGCAGATTACGCATTATATGAATAGAATGCCTTTTATTGTCATTCAAACAAACAAAAGTTTGAACGAAATTTCACTCCCTGCAGTCATAACAGCAAAAAAACAAAACACACAAATTAACACGCAAACATCCATTACAGTGAATTTCCAACACCTCCTCACTGTGATGAAAGGCAAAAGTCTTATCTCTTCCCTGTTCTTCTCCCGCGGTCAGGCAGTCAAACTGCTGCGTCAAGGTGATTGAGGCTCTTTACTCAGAGAGTGGTAGCGGTGTGGAATGAGCTTCCAGTGGAAGTGGTGGCGGCAGGTTCGTTGGTATCATTTAAAAATAAATTGGATAGGCATATGGATGAGAAGGGAATGGATGGTTATGGTATGAGTGCAGGCAGGTGGGACTAAGGGAAAAAAAGTTGTTTGGCACGGACTTGTAGGGTCGAGATGGCCTGTTTCCGTGCTGTAATTGTTATATGGTTATATTAAAGCCTCCCGGCGGGCAATGGTAAGTCCCGAGCCGATTAAGCCGCGCCGGGCGATGAAAAAGCCCTGCGATGGGCCGATTCAAACATCGCGATTCGGGGAGGGTGAAGTTGCCGTTGCGGGTGCTCTCGAAAATCAGTCTCCTACCGGGGACCTGCAAGCTCCCGATGTTAACGTCCACAGGGCCTGTGGCCGAAGCTCCGAAGTCGGGTCGCAGCCACAGCACCACCGCAGCCTCCGAAGTCAGCCAGCTTTGTGATGGTAAGTCCACAGGCTCTGCGACGAGAACCATCAGATCGATTCCAGTTGGAGGCCGCCAGCTCCACGGTGTTAGGCCTCAGCGAAATGAGGACACGACAAGGAAAAGGTCGCGTCCCTGTTCAAGGAAGAGGTTTAAAAAGTTTCCCCCACCTACCCACATATACACAACTGAAAATAAACTAAAAACATACCTCTAACAAGACAAAAAAAAAGACAAAAAGAAAAAAGACAAACGGACTGCAGGCGAGCTGCAGCTGCTTAGGCAGCCCCGCCTCTGCTCTAAAGTTTAGAAGAATTATAAATGAAATATAGAAAATTCAAGTGGATTTGGCAAGTCAAATGCGGGGATGATATTTCCTGAGCTGAATTGTTTGGAACTAGGGACACAGTGACGAAGATGCGGGTGGATGCTCGGTTGGTGTTCTGGATCACCAACTACCTGACTGGATGACCACAATATGTCAGGCTACAGAACCGTGTCTCGGACATGGTAGTGAGCAACACAGAGGCCCCACACCGAACGGTCCTCTCTCCCTTCCTGTGTACCATCTACACCTCGGACTTCAGATATAACTCCGCCTCCTGCTACCTGCAGAGGTTTTCAGATGACTGCAATTGTGGGCTGCATCAGTGAGGGAAGAGAAGCTGAATACAGAGGTGTAGGCAACAACTTTTTTGAGTGGTGTGGGCTGAACCACCTGCAGCATCACACCGACAAGACTATGGAGTTGGTGGTGGACTTTAGGAGGAGAGGAACACCCCTGTCCTGTTTCCATCCATGGTGTGGATGTGCAGTTTACCAGGGAGTACAAATACCTGGGAGTGTACCTGGTCAGTAAACTGGTCCAAGAACGTTGAGGCCCTGTAGAAGAAGGGACAGAGCCTCCTGTACTTTATGAAAAGGCTCCACTCCTTCAACGTCTGCAGTGAGATGCTGCAGATGTTCTACCAATCAGTGGTAGCCAGTGGCATCTTCTTCACTGGCGTATGCTGAGGCAGCAGGGCGAAGGCTGCGGACACCAATGGGATCAACAAACTCATCAGGAAGGCTGGCTCTGTCCTGGAGGCAGAGTTGGATTCATGGGAGATGGTCTTGGAGGGGAAGATGCTCCTCAAACTGTAGAGCATCCTGGACAATACAGCTCATCCCCTTCATGACGTCACTGGTCAACCTGAGGAGTACCTTCAGCAACAGACTGGTTCTACCAAGATGCAGCACAGATCCTTCTTCCCTGTGGCTATCAAACTTCACAACTCCTCCCCCTGTCGTGGGGTAGACGGAGACTGAATCCCTCCCCCCCCCCCACCCCCACCTCCTCAATCTTTGCACATCTCCAAAGCCTTTCCACTCATCACTTTAATTTCATGTTTCATGTATTTTGTATTTTTTATGGCTGTTGGCAAATTCATTTCCCTCCTGGGATAAATAAATTCTATCGTATCAAGATAGGGGCCAGATGTGCAGGAAGACGGAAGAAATTCTTCACCCAGGATAATATATCTTTGGAATACTGCATAAAGAGAACAGTGGAATCTCAAAGAGAATAAAATATTTTGGAGTTATATGGAACACATGAAATGGGGGTAATATACGAATGTGGTCTAAAAGTCAGTTAATGGATAGAGAGCATATAGCAGGTAAAAATCTTGAGTACTACAGTAATTCATGTTTGAGTCCCAACTGTTCACATCCATTACAATGATGATGGAAGAGATTAAAAATAATATTTCCAGCATTGTTATTGATATGAAATTGAGTGTGAACGTAAGCTCCCCAGTGTCCTGGAGTTCAGTTCGCACTGTCCCTCCCCTCAAATGGAACAAGGATAGATGTAATAAAAAGGAGCTTCAGATGCTGGTTTACACCAAAGATAGACAAAATGTTGAAGTAAATCAGCGGGATGGGTAACATCTCTGGAGAAAATGGATAGGTGACGTTTCTGACAGGAGTGTGAATGGTCCTGATCCAAAACGTCACAGATCCATTTTCCCCAGAGATGCTACCTAATCCGCAGAGTTATTCCAGCATTTTGTGTCTTTGGAACCAGAGTCCAACGTGCTTTCACCCCACCTGCTTCCGCATCCAACACACCATTCTCTAGTTTCCACCACATTCAAATGATCCCACCACCTGTCACATCTTTCCCTCCCTACCCCTTTCCGCATTCCAAAGAGACCACTCTCTCCACAACTTCTTGGTTCTCCTTGGTTTACTAATCCCTTCCTACCCAATCACCCCCTCCCCAGGCATTTTCCCCTGTAATTGAAGGAGATGTAATGCCCTGCACCTTTCTCTCTCACTTCCATCCAGGAGCCCAGCAGCCCTTTCTGGTCAAACAGGCTCACCTGCACTTCTTCCAAACTCACCCATTGCATTTGGCCTCTTTTATATCAGCGAGACCAAACATAGACGACCGCTTCACCACACATGTGCTCCGTCTGCTGAAGCTCCCATTTGCTATACATTTTAACTCTCGTTCCCATACTGACCTTTCTGGAATTGGCATGCTCCATGGCCAGAGTGAGGGCACGCCCCTCTCTTTCAACCACCCCCTAATACCCACACATTACTCCCAACATCTCCCATCTCTCACCTTGCTCATTTCCCTTCTTAATATGCTCCGTTCCCATCCCCAGGTCTCAGCAAGGCCCCTACCAGCCTCACCCCGGTCACCTCCTCTTCTCCCACCTCCTATCAGGCAAGAAGTACAGAAGTTTGAAAATGCATTCCCCAGATTCAGGGACAGATTCTTCCCAGTTCTTACGGTCCTCTTCAGCTAGAGTGCGGTACTGGTCTCCCATCCACCTCATCGGAAACCGTTGGACTATCATTAATCGGACTTTATCTTGCACTAAAATATGTCCCTTTCTTTATCTTTGATCTGTGCACTGTGGAAGGCTTGTTTGTATTCATGTTTTATCTTTTCTTTGACTAGATACCACGCAAACAAATGCTCTTCACTGTACACATGACAGTAATAAACTAGACTAAATATATTTGCCTTTTATCCCCCCCCCCCCCAACCCCCTCCCATCCCTATTTCCTCCCCTCTCATCCACTCCCGTCCACCTGCCCCCCCCCCCCCCCCCCCCTATTTCCTTCATCCACTCCCGTCCACCTGCCCCCCCCCCCCCCCCCCCCCCCCATATGCTTCCACCTGGCTTAACATTTCACTTTTCTTTTCTCCTTTTCACCTCTAGCTTTTGTCACTTACTCTATTCATCTTCAATCACCTCAGCCCTTCTCACCTTATGTACCTATCACTTAAGATAGACACAAAAAGCTGGAGGAACTCAGCGGGACAGGCAGCATCTCTGGAGAGAAGGAAAGGGTGACGTTTCGGGTAGAGACCCTTCTTCATACACTTGCCAGGCGTTGCCCCACACCCACCTCTCTTTTCCAGATTTCTCCCCACTACCCCATCAGCCTGAAGAAAGGTCTGGAGCTGAAACGGCGTGCAGCCGCCCTTCCACAGATGCTGCTCAACCCGCTGAATTCCCCCAGCACTTTGCCTTTCCCTGAAGATGCCAACATCTGCAGTTTCCTGCGTCTCTATTTCTAATCACCGCATGTAGTGGTGTGCACCATTTAAACACCGTCTCAATTTGCAAATAATACGTGTTTTAAAAACGCTAATTCGCCATAAGATCTTTAGAATGAATCACCCATTCACAATATGCAGAAATATCCGATGACCATAATAACTTCCGCAACGCTCGGATTCGCTTTAATTAATGTTTACATAAAACGTCGCCAAGCACGCCTTGTAGCTAAAATGAGTGATGGACGGTTGGGCCAATGGATTTGCAAGTTGCCTGTATTTTATGTTATTGGCAAAGCCCCGTTTGGCCGGTTGCACCAACGGGACGGGTTGCTTCCTAGCTGGTCCTGCCCTTCACACAGAGAGACGAGCCGGCGGTGCGGTGTATCGAATAGTGTGGCTGAGGCAGAACTGGGAAGAGGACGTCGGGTTTGCTGAAGGAGACTGCAGCCTGAGCTCAGGTAAAACGCAACAGAGGCTGAACCTTGTTTCTGGGCATTAATGGAGGATATCTCTCCTAGTCCTACTGCCCCCTACCTCACCCATTCTATCTGCACCCCCATCCTCCGCATTGCAACTGGCTCATTAAGGTAACACTTCATCGGTATGATGAGGTTGCAAAGTGGCTTTAATGTATTTACCAGGAACTCTTTTACCAAAAATATATCTGGACAGTTACTTCAAACAGATAAAATGCGTCCCGATAGTGTTTGGTGCTGTATTGGAGAAAGTTTTTGAATATCAAAAATAATAAATTGCATCCAAGGAAAAGAGCGAACAGGATGGCCTTGAGGTTGAGCTATTAACACAAAGGCAATGCATAATTATTATTCGGGTGAATTATTATTTAATTAGACGAGAGCAGAGTGCGTGCCTGTAGATTTAATCACAATGTGGACAGGAGAATTATTCACACCTTCAAGAGGGAGTCAGAATCTGTCTCACAACCATATGGAGATGGTGATGCTGGAAAATCACATCATCAGCACTCGGATGCAACATATTTAAATATGCTCAAGTGAAGCTGAAGTAGCAGGAGGGTGCTAATTTGTACAGATGTAATTCAATTGGTTAGGCTACACTTGTATATTTTTTTCTCAAATTGTGTGTAGAGACCGTTTCAAAAGATTAATTTGAAAGTACAACTGTTCAAATTGAATTGTGTTGTATTTCTAGAAAAACCTTATGAGCTGAGTCCTGCTACAATGTAGTGTGAAAAATGTTTAGTTTTTTTTTATAAATATATTCAAATTGTGATCTGGAGCTATGGAAATCCTTGATTATTTCTATTATTCTGCTAGTAGATGGTTTTGATGTAACCAACTATCCTCAATGAAGGATCTGTAGGACGGTTTTGGCATGAATGTCAGTTGCATACATTCTACTTCATTGGCAGTTCAGCTTCACTGTAAGGATGTGGCTTGCTTTTTGGGGAGGGAGAAAGGTTGCTTCTGATCCATCTGTGAAACTTCACATTAGGCAATTGGGTAAGCTTTCACTTTTCCCCCATGTGCAATGTTTCCTTTAAGTAATTTGAAATATTAATCAGTTTTCCTCAATGTACAGCAGGTAAAGGAAGATAGGGAAGCTGAAGTGCCAGGAGGGTGATAACTTGTACAGATGTAATTCAATTAGTTAAGCTACACTTGGAATATTGTACGCAGTTCTGGTTGCTACACCATAGAAAGCATGTGGAAGCACTAGAAAGATTGAAGATGTTCACCAGAATGTTGGACACAAAAGGCTGGTGTAACTCAGCGGGACAGGCAGCGTCACTGGAGAGAAGGAATGGGTGAAGTTTTGGGCCGAGACCCTTCTTCAGACTGAAAGTCACGGGAAAGGGAAATAAGAGATATATAGACGATGATGTAGAGAGGTATAGAACAAATGAATGAAAGATATGCAAAAAAGTACCATTGATAACGGAAACAGGGCATTTGCCGTTTGCTAGGTGAAGTCCAGTTTGGCTTCACCAGAATGTTACCTGGAATGGAAGGTTTTAGTTACAAAGAGAGATTGGGTAGACTGTGATTGTTCTTGATGGAGCAAAAAAAGGCTGAGCAGTGACCAGATGGAGGTTTGTGAAAGTATAAAGGGCGTACATACAATAGATGTGTCACAGACTTTTTCCAAGGATAGGAGAGTCTAAAACTACAGGACATAGATTTAAGGTGAAAGGGAAAACATTTAAAGGAGATCTGAGAAGCAAGTTTTTCACACAGGGTGCTGGGGATATGGAATGAGCAGTCAAAGGAGATGGTAGAACCAGATACAAGTGCAGTATTTTAAAAACAATTGGACAGGTGTATATATAGGGAAGGAATATAATTTTTTTTTTCTGCCTTGGATCATGGGATTA